>NW_027112407.1:222021-261413 GCF_000696795.3 Halyomorpha halys | reverse complement strand
TGAAATATCCATTCTAAATGGTACTATTATTCAATATTAGGTATACATAATATAATATATATGGGCGTAGGCTGATAGGAGCAGAGGGAGTCGCGCCACCTCAAGAATTTTGGGACCCAAAAAAAAATTAAGAAAATAGTAAACTTGTTTGACAGATGGTTTTTTTCTGGAAACATCCTATAATTAAGAAGGTAACATTGTTGGGCTGACATCTTCACGGATCACAAGATCACAACATTTAAAGGGATCAGATAGATATACGTCTATTCTTCGGTAAAAAATGCGTTTTATTCTAAAAATCTGCTTTATTTACCGTTTAAACTATCTATTTATGGTGACGGAAGACCCTCCTGTGCCAATTTCATTTTAGGGAGTACATGAATCTTAAAGGAAATATTGATAGGACGTTATTGCTAGCCACATCACCTTCTTTTTCGTGGTCAAGTAACAGTATCTTTATATGAAGTTACGAAACGAAGTACTTTAAAGATTTCCCATTTGATAAACGAGTATTACTCTTTTGATAAATTATTGCAAAATGATGATATTTGATTGAATTTTTGTGAGTTTATAGCATTTTTTAGTCTCTGAATTTGTATTGCCGTCCATCTTGTTGGGCTAAATGGAATGCGTGGACGACCCGAGCAACTGATCTGGATTTCGAAACGACTCCTTCCAGATCGGCGACCGTTAAACCCTCCCTTTATCCTCTCCGCGGTTGTAGAGGATTCGTACGCGTGACTGTATTTTGTGAGAACTGCAGGCACTCGAGAATATATTCAGTCGGAAATTAGGGGGAAAGTAATAAATTGCCGAACAGCCTAAGGAGGGACCGACTGCTCGAAAAATATTACCCGAGGGCACCACCTGATCCAGCAATATATTTCGAGTCGAGGATGCGGTGGAATGTTGAGAAAAGGGGCCGCACGTCACATTTTATATCTTTGCACTAGGTGGGGAGTGTATTTGAATTTAAATTGTATAAATTTGCTTAAAAAAAAAAAAATAAATAAATAAAGTAGAGAATAATGGCATAAACGGAATCGATTGTCAGCCCGTTAGGAATATATTTTTCTATGGTTATAGAAATTATAGGGAGCGACATTCGTTACAATTTTATCAGGTGTCGCTATTGGGCTGATGTATGGTGTTGTAATGAACTGGAGCGGACATATTATTTGTGCCTGTTTAAGATGAACTTGTGGCCTCGTTATGTAGAGTTAACTGCCACTTTTGGTCTTCCTTCTTCTTTTTCGGTCTTAGCTCCTGAGGTATGAATCAGATGGTAAATAGTCTCCCTTAATAAGATGTGGGTGTAGATAAGCCAGTACATGCTCCTCGTAGGAAATAATAAAAAAGCAATCTGAAAAACTGTTGCCATTACATTGAGCCAGTGAAAACATATTAATAATTCATACTAATATCCCCATTTACAATCCAAATAGGCTACTGCTTCTTAGTCTTCCCTCCCGTCTTTTTATAGACTTTCGGTATCCACAGTAATTTTTAAATTGATTTAAAATTTTCACACGAATATTTCTATATAATAAAAAATTTAGCAATAGTATTTTTTTTTAAAAGTTGTTTTATAAAAATATTTTAAACGTCTGTAGAGGTGTCCTTACTATGTTACTGTCTAAGCAGACTTCAATTGTTCATTACTTACTTTAATCTGCTTTTTCCAATTCTAGGAGATTAAATATCAATCATACTTCAATTATTTATTTTCATCAATTTTATATTATAAAATAATCCTACCAATGCTTCATTCATAAAGAACAAAGCAGTAAGTAACAGTATATAAAGTTTTAAAAAAAATCCATTAGAAATCACTTATAAATGACCATTAAGTGTTTGCTTAAGGAATTTAATGGAAATTATACAATTAAGAAAAAACATCAATTTAAATTAAGAATTAACAAGTAAAAATGAATAGACCCTCCAAAACGTCGATCGGATTAATATAAACTTAATAAAAATAAAGAACTGAAGTAAAAAGGCCATTTAGTCGTCCAAAATAGGAAAAGTCGAAAATTATATTAATTACTTTCGAATAACAAACAAAATACAAAATTTTTTTTTTATAGTTGGTACCACTAAGGTTTGAAAAAATTAAAAACTTTTTAATGTATTACTAAACTTTGTAATAAATTAATTTGTGACATTGGTATATTGAATTATCTCAATACCAATGTATTGTTTTTCAATTAATTGATTTTATGTATGCTGTTGATTAAAATACCGTGCATTCATTGTTTTATTTTTAAAAAATATTTTTTTTATTTTCCTATTCATTACAAAAGGTATGAATATATCATCAATAATAAATTCTTTTTTTTTTTTCCAGGTGAGCCAATCAGTTCTAGCGTACATACTGCATATTGTAAGTAGATATCGGTTAAATAATAATCGGTTTTAGCACATATACTGTAAGTAGATAATCAGTTTTAGCGTAGATACTGTAATTTGGTAATCCGATTTAACGCACATACTGCATACTGTACGTAGATTATCAGTTTTTGTGTATATACTGCATACGATTTCATTCATCTTAGGCCAATTTATTGTAATACCGAAACATGATACTAATTGCAATAACATTTTTTTTTGTCTTGACTCATTATATATCGCCAGCAATTACCATAATTTCTTATTTCATAATTTTTTTTTCATTGAATTCATTCATAATATATACATAAATATTAGCTTCAAACTTACTTTTATCATGGGTAATATTTTTAATATGTCGTCCGGAATTTTCTTCTCTAAGTCTTATCACCGGTCCATCATTCGAACTGTCAATATTCGCTGATGGCCATTTCGTATCTAGATAAAGAGATGTATCGATTATTATTTCTTCATCTTAATTGGTTCTATATGGGCCGGGTTAATTGTTAGCAGAAGAAAATAAAATAAAAGGCGTTATAGAGAGAAGCTAATAACCATAAACATTACACAGATCAACTGCAGTCATAAAAATCCCGAGTTCCTCTTATCAATAATTAAAATCTACAATAAAATTGAGTGCCTCGCTTGTGATTGGCCATCGAAGATCTATAATCGATATATTTGCCGTAGTAGAGATTAATCGTTTGTTTCATTTGTTCAGAAAAATTAAATGAAATTCAGTGAATTTCTGTATTAAATTTTTATTTTTTATTTAGGGTATCTTCATTATTATTATCTGGTAAGATCGGTCTGGTGGGCCTTACATGGTTAATATAACAGTTGCATTTTTTAACAATTGATTTTGGGGAGGGGTTCTGTATTTATGATGAAATACTATTAAATTGATATTCTAAAACACTATTCTACCTTCAAATTATTAGAATTTATTGAAATATATTTTAGTATGAATTTTATACTATAATTGACACTGTCAAATGTATTTATTTCTATGTGTAGTCCAGTCACTTAGCACATTGTATTTAAATACGATTCCGAAGTTGATCATCGTTTGTTATGTTGTGGGAGTGTTCTTTGGTGTAGAATCCAATATAAATGGTATAAACCCAATTGTTAAACTTTTACTACTTAAAAAAAAAAAAGAACTTCCTAAAGAAAGTAAACTAAATGTAATTTTAATTTGTATTTCGAGAGAGAGCAAATTACTTTTTAAAAAAATCATCTTCGTAAGTGTGAAAAAATTACGATTGTTTATTTTAAAAAATCGTTTTAGAGACATCTCGTTTCAAATATCTATCTATTTTTTGTTAGGATATCAGTATCTTTTTTTTTTCTAAGATATCATAACTTAATGTAAACAATATGGCAATTAATTGATCTTGAGTTGTTGCATCATTTATTTTAAGTAGCTAATTCACAATTAAACATAAAATTGGACTAAAACGTTTCAAAATGAACTGGTGTGACGCTACTACTTTTGAAGAAAACGTCCGTGACGATGGTGTGCATCGAATGTGCTCACGTTTTTAGAAAGGTCCTTATATCATGTCTTTAAAGCCCAGCTTCTTGCTCTGCAGGACCTGTCTTCTGGGTTTCTGCTACCTTGGTCCATTTAAATTATTGTATTTGTATTTTGTAATTATGCAAACGAGGTTAAGGATCAAATGAGGTAAAGCCTCTTGTTTATTGATTTTACTTTACTACCTTAGTTATTCATTTAGTAAGCGAAATCAAGCAGAAATAAGATTTCTGATAATACAACACAAAAATAATTTAGCCATAACCAAAGTAGAACACAAAAAAAATATTTTTTATTTATTTATTGACATAGTCATTGTATATTTCTTTTTTTTAACATTTACAAAATTTAAATGTTTAAGTATATTTAACAAAATATATTATCTCGAAATACCATGAATAACCGTTCTAGAACTATTGTAATTTGAAAACTTTTTAAAAATTAACTTTCAGACATTATTTAAAATCTTTTACATTTTTACAATTTATATATTGTTATAACCAACAGTTACCTTATAGACAGTAAGTTTATTTTATTTTATTTTTATTTAAACAACGAGGGTGAATCAAACTGTGAAATAATTTATTATTCCCAATTAAGTGTTAATAATAAAAAAAATTGATTGATAATCATGGAATTAGATGATTATCAATCAATTATTTTTTATTATACAATTATCAATTTTTTATTATTTATTAATCAATTCAATATTTTGTATAATTCCGAATTTGTTTGTATACTATTTCTTTTAATTGTATGCTTCTCTATATGATGATTGTTTTCTCTTTTGTTCTATAGCCCTGATGAAGACCTGAAACTCAGGTCGAAACGTCGGTATAAATCAATATTTTTTTTGTTTATTTAAGTTTTTCTTTGCTACCGCACCACCCGATCTTCTCCAATCAGTAATCTACGGTCAACTATCTACACCTCATCATAAAATTGGTTCCTTTCAATTTTTTTTCTATCTTTCGATTTCTTTATTATCTTGTCTTCTGAATTGTTTAAACTTGTCAATTTTATCTGTTATATATATATGGTAATGACAGATTTATGTTTAATTAACTATCAATATAAAGGATAAATAGAATTTTAATTCAAATATTCATTTATTTTAGTTAAAATGATGTCATGTATTATATTCACTTAAAATATACATAGACAAGAATACTGATATACGCCTAGGCATCCATCAGCTGCACATTGAAAACTGGTGTTGCAGGTCGATGATGACCGAGATAAGCCTTTATCGCAGGGAGCCATCCTCAATGCCATTTAGATAGCGAAAAGAAATTCAATCGGTTAAGTGAGTTTTGAGTTCTGTCCGGAGAGGGCTGGTCTAACGGTACCGCGCTTAAATTTTATATATTCGTGCCGGGGGTCGTTCAACCGGCCAACGGCGGCTCCAAGAGTTACGAATCCGAGGACCCCGAAGGAGTTCCCAGAAGGATTTTTACGAGGGCGAGGTGAGTCCAATAAGTGACTTTATAGTTCCTCCCGTCAGGTCCTTTGTACTCCCCTTCTCATTACTCCGAAATTTTGCCCAAGTCCACCCCGCTTTTGCTTTATTTATTTTCTTCTTTGACGATCCTTTTCCAAGTACTATATATATGTTACTTCTAGAAAGTCGTTTTTGCCATAAGTAATCACAATATTGCAGCAAGGATATACAATTATTATTATATAGTATCAATATTCTATGTTTGTATCATCCTGTATTTCTTTATTGGTATTAATTACCTTCATATTTTACTCTCTGGTTAATCTTTAAATGCAGTCGTTTTAATATTGTTATAATGATTTTAGAATACGCAATTCTAAGATTGTGAAAATCTTTCGTTTCCTAAGGTGTACTTTCTTTATCATTTCCGGTGCAATTGTCTATAAATATGGCAAAATTTAAGGGATAAATAGTGCAGGGATATTCAGTAAATTATAAATAAACAGGCCATAAATCTATGGCCTAAAAATAATACAAATTTCTTATTTTTTGGAATTTCTGTGAATATCTCAGCAAATACATTTTTCAAAAGCAACAATTTTTGAAGTGAATATATTGTCAATTAATTGTGGTGAATATTATGGAAATTGATACTCTCACTCCTGCTATACTCACTTGCGACCTAATTTACATTAGGGAGTTGTATTTCTATGATATTTGTAACAATGTTTTGCTGTTTGTATCTTTGTTTAGCACTGAAAAGTAAGACGAAACGTTGGTTCACATTAAATAGTTTAACGACTATTTGAATTTTTTTTTTTTTTATAATTTATACACGGTCAATCTACGATCTTCCAATCAAAAAAATTGCATTAAGCAAGGGCAGTTTTTTCCCTATTGTTATCATTGTGAATTTAGTTTGTTGTAACAATAATTTGTAAAATTCGAAGAACGCCCACTACAACAAAAAATACAAGTCAAAAACTCCTTAAAATATAGGCCACTACAGAAGAAAGAAACATTGCAGGACCAGAATATATATTCATGCTAAAAACCTTAAATGAAATCCAGAAATAGGGGTTATGAAGAAAAAAAAAATGATATTTTTCAAAATAAATTCGCAAAATATTTCGTTGATTAGAAAAAAATATTGCTTCTGAAAACTGTATCTCATATTTTTTTTTTTTTTTCCCGAACCCTCTAAAACAGAAATAAAATGTGAGTTAGTTGTGCATTACTGTGTAGAAAGAAAAAGTAATTCGTGTTGTGTCTTACCTGTATCTCATAAACTATTGTACATAAAAAAAAATCTATTAGTAGGCTCATCTTTTAGCAAATCTTCCCTTATTCAAATGGTGTTCTATTAAGTAATTTAGTGTTGTAGGTAGTTTCAAAAATACGGCGCTCCATGTTTTATCCTATGATTGGCAGGGTCATCAATTTAGACCAGTAACTATATTTCTTATATTTTTCATTAAATTATTCAAAAAAGTGGTGTAAAAAATTTTTCCTGGACTCGTTGTCTTATTGTTATAGAATCCATCGTGCTATCCATATCTATAAAACAGAGTTCTGCACAGTCCTCATTTCTTATATTTTTGATTAGATTATTTAAAAATTGGTGTAAACTATTTTTTCCCCCGGACTCTTTGTCTATTATTATACAATCCATCGTGCTAGCCATCTCTACATGACAGAGTTCTGCACAGACCTTCATCCATCGTGCTTGCCATGTCTGCATGACCGAGTTCTGCACAGATCTCATTTCTTATATTTTTGATTAGATTATTTAAAAATTGGTGTAAACTATTTTTTTTTTCCCCGGACTCTTTGTCTATTTTTATAGAATCCATCGTGCTAGCCATGTCTACATGACAGAGTTCTGCACAGACCCCAGAAAAAAGGTTTGGAGGACACATAATTTTTTTTTCGGCCCGAAAGACCGCGGAGGTGTGAAGGCGGTTGCGAGCTGTTGCAGGAGGGTGGGGTGTCGCAATCCGGTTCCCGCTGCTAACAAAAAATAAATGAAAACCGCCATGACCTCCTAGGAGTTACACTTGGCCGAATCGTCCAGGCCGCTTCCTCTTCCCTAGGAAGCTTCCATGGTCTTCATCGCCCAATTAACAACTTGATGCCTACTAATGGCCGCGAATTCTTTCTGATAGAGTGAAATCTCCTCTACGGTTGTGCGGGACCTTTCGCAGCTATAATAGATCTCATCTTTTTTTTTTTTACTTCCTAAGCGCTAAATATACTATCGCCTATCAAGAATAGCGTAGGTCAACTAAACTATTACTCGAATCCAACACTTAACGTTGAATATCAGACGACTTGTTGGAACATTGCTTCCTTCAATGTTTATATTATACACGTTGCATAATCAACTTCAAGTTCTTTAATGGTGGGGGTATTGTTGAAAATGGATGTTAGTAGAATCAAGAGGAAGTTCGTTGGGGCAGTTCTCAAAAAAGTCAAAATATCGTGGGTATAATACTGTTTAAATGCCGACATTTCGGAGTAAGTTTAAAGCCTTAGCCAAGGATACAAGTACAATACAGCAAATAAGAATAAATATAGATATAGCTGACAAAATATGATAGAATATTAACTTACAAAACAATATCTAGTACAAAAACTTTATGAAAGACTGTGCGGTATTTTAAATTTTATTATATATTTTTAAAATATGGTGCGGTGCACTGCAATACACAACTTTCACCCACTAAGCTACTTACGTCCCCAAGTTGTGTGTAGATTGGTGGGCTCGTGTTGAATCTCTATTTTCTTGGCAGTTAAAGAAATTAAGTGAAGGCCAGAGGGTGAAAAAAAAAAATTCAAATCTAGTAATTGTTCTACTAATCTTTGGCAAAAGGATCTTTTGTTATGAAATGTAATTTTTGGAAAATTTTATGATGCATTAGGTAAAAAAAGTACTCAAAATTTTATTAAAATATGTTTACAGTTTAGTAGTTTTTTTTAGTGGATTGTTAGTTTTCATTTTTAAGATTTAAATGAATCTGGACATATGGAGTTGAGCTTTGGGGGTCCACTAAACCTTCGAATTCCTCTCGTATTCAATCCTTACAATCCAAAATTCTTCGTAAATTCCTCAATGCTCCTTACTTTGTCACAAATAAAATCATACATAAAGACCATAATGTTCCCTATGTAACCGATCTTGCCCGAATCAGATATTACTCCTTCCATTATAAACTCCTTTCTAACCTTACAAAAGAAGATGGCCACAAGACCAGCTAATGTCAATTTTTATGTAAATAGCAATAAATAGATATTTAAAAAAAAAGTAGCAACAAATAAAATAATAGCAATAAATAAATATTTAAAAAAAAATTTAAATGTTGAAAATAAATAGTTAATTTTTTATTGAAAATCAACGGCAGGATTTGTTTTATATTTTTTGTAACAAAAAGTTCCAGTAGGGATATCTTTTAACGGAGGGGCGGTGGTTATATTATTATTTGTCATCTGAATAAAGGACGTCCTAAGCCCTTAATGAGGTCCAATTCCTAGGCAACTTATAGCAGTTCTGTTGCCGGAAGCTTTGTCCCACCATCCACACCTAACCCTCAATATTTTACCTATTCATTTTCTTTTTTTCTTCTTTCCCTTACCCTCGCCCTGAACCCGAAGGATCCTCTATAACCGAAAAATTCCGATGATATGGTGGCTTATAATTATTTACCGTATCACAGGCAGCTCTAAATCCTCCGGTAAAGAAAGGAATAAAAAGTCGAGAGATAGGAAGACATAAGTCGAGTATATCGCCTCTATGTGAGAGGTGAAGCGAGAGGATTAAATTCAAATAAGATGATTTCGAGGCACTACTAACATTCTTACCGCATGCTTTCAACTCCTAATTGATCCTTATTGTAACCACTGTCCATATTATCAATAATTAATGGTTAATTAACTTTAATATTAATAAACCATCTACCATCAGATACTATATAAGTAATTATAAAAATAAAATACCTAATTAAATAAGGAATTCCAGAAATCTGTGTGTTTCATAACGTAATAATTATATTTTGAAAAAAAAAAATGTCGTAAAATTCTATAGTCGACTGATCATTATCACAAATTCATTCCGAATTTATTTTTTCAGATAATTTTCAAAGCATAATGAGGAATCAATAAAGTTTAAATTGACATATCAGAATAATATTAATTAAAGCATTATGCTTGGAGTTTTTAAAGATCTATGTTGCAATTTATTTCTTGTTGAATTCATGAATTACAAAAGAGATCAGATCCACAATGTTTTTATAGGTGAACTAAAATTCATATGTTTTCTGCTTTGTCCAGAATATTTGAGCCATTTTGTCTTAAAATATGGTAACTGCAAAAATATTTTTTTTTACACTGTTAATTTGTTTGTTATAATTTTACTTAACTAGTAGTCACTTGCTATAACTTAATATAAGTATTATCCTCCAAAGATTCCTTCAAAAATTTATGAAATCAGCCTTATGATTGCAGGTGATGCCAAAAACATCAATTTATAAAAATTTTCAGTAACGATTTTTTACAACGAAAGCTTCATTTGATGGTTACACGCGATCATCGAAGTAACTCAAGCTGAAAATTATAAAATAATCTGCCCCATTTTGGTCAAATGACAAATGGAGGTCTACCTTGCCTTGATTCAGACTTATAGTAGGTTACCCGAGAAAGAACTCATTTCATCCCGAAAAAATCCTCATCAACTTTTAAACATGACGGAGAAGAGAAGGCTCAAAACGAAACAACCGGAGTAGGAGTAGAGAAAGATGGTTGCAGACTTCATAATTGATTTACACGCAAGTAACCCTTTCAAAATATTTCTCAAAATCAGCTTTTAATTAATCGTAGTGTGATTTGACTTAATACTAGTCATTTTACTTATTTCAATTGAGAATTTTCCTCTCACTTTAATTTATTTGAATAGGTCATTGGCCTTTGTATTCATTTGATTCCTTCTTTTGTCAAATAAAAATTTAATTCATGAGTAGGTGTAGATAGTTGACCGTAGATTAATGCTTGAAGAAGTTTGTCGGGGGGTGCGGTCAGCAAAGAACAACATAAATAAACAAAACCATATTTATTTATTTTATGCCGACGTTTCGACAGTGAGTCACTACTCACTATTTTTCATTGTTTGTCATAATGTTCAATTTGTAGATTCCATTTATTTATTTAATTCTTCAATTTTTTAGACACTTTCATCTGTCACTGTTTTCAATTTACCACCATACAATTACACAAATATCAATCAATTAAAATTTTGTACTATTCAATTATCAGTTATCATCATTTATGATTTAATTCAATATTTTATATAATTCTAAATTTGTTTGTATACTATTCATTTTCAATTGTATGTTACTCTAAATGTTGTTATCTCTTTTGTTCTATAGCCCTGATGAAGACCTGAAACTCTGGTCGAAATTTCGGCATAAAATAAATAAATATGGTTTTGTTTATTTATGTTGTTCTTTGCTGACCGCACCCCCCGACAAACTTCTTCAAGAAAAAATCTAATTCTGTTAATCATCTTTTGATTCAAATCAATCCAGTCCACTCATTACTATATATCATACAGTCCACCCAGTGATTTTAACCAACCCAGCTCTGATACATCAAAACATCTATGGGGTACCTAGCAATCCCATTTTAAAGCATATCATTACTATGTACATTGGCATTGTTCAGTTTGATCCTGGTGGAAGTTTACAAATTTTTTTATACCAGGCGATACTCAAGAAGCGGCGAAGATGTTAAGACGAAACCAGTGGTCCTGAGGCTAAAATATTCGCCATTATATCAGGCAGGCGACACTGTGAGGATAACTCATCCCAACTCCTTGGCCAATGTCCCTGAGAAGGATGAAAAATGTACATGATCCTGTGTTGAGTTGTGCCGTTATGGTTCGGGCAAAAGTTGAGATTTAGTATTACGCCCACGGTTGGTCTAATTCATTTCTATAATCTGAGGTGGTCCCTTTTGTCCCCGGGATTTACGATAAGTGCCCGATATATGGAAGGGTTTGGGCTCATCTTTTCAGATTTTCATATTAGAGGCAAAACTGAAAATCCGATTGTGCTTTAGGCAATTACTATCATTATCACGAGGATAATCTGTAATTATGCCACATATTTTTGAATATGGCGTCATATAATCTTTCATTAGTGCATTTTTAATAGGTTGGATTTATAACAAATCTTACACAAGCATAGCTCCGTGCTAAGTAGGTTTAGCCTAGCGTAGTCTAGGACATTAACAAGGATATCTTAACATTCATCTTTCCAAGTTTAATTTTTTTTTCTTTTGCAGGTTATATCTCAAGTTGTTTTCTATTATCCTTTTATTTTAATCACTTTAAATATTAAACATGTTAGCCTATTAGTGAAAAGATTACAAATAGGAAGATATCAAATATGCTAATGTGTTCAATTGTCGAAGTGATTAATATAAAAATATAATTGTTTATAACTTAAGCATAGTAACCTTCGATAAAAAAAAAATTAACTTGGATGCATTAATTTTAAGGTCTCATAAGGGGATTTCAGACCTAAGGGCTGAAACTTGATATCTTAAAACACTTTCTTTTCTTTTTTTTTTTTTTTTATTTATTTGTTGATATTTACAACTGTATAAAAAAATACAACCAGTAAATTTGATCATAATGACATATGATATGATACAGGATGTAGAGAAACTACCCAGTAGTAGAACTCTAAAACAGTTTACAATATAAGGTCACGAGGCCATCTTCTTTTCAGGCGCCTTGGAGGATTGCCAGGAATGGAAGAGGAAGCAAGGTAAAACACTTTAAAATTAAAACAATGGAGAGAATGGGTCAAATGCAGTTTGTGATTTAAATTATTAAATCTCTCAAACCACTCAAACCCCCTTTCTAATCTTGCATCTTCTTCCATTACTGACAATCCTCCGAGGCGCCTGAAAAGAAGATGGACACGAGACCAGCTAATGTAAAATGTCATTAGAGTGCTACCAATAGGTAGTTTCTCTACACGCCTGTAACACTCCAATTTAACTTAGATCAGATTTACTAAATGTATTATAATGTACAGTTGTAAATAGCAATAAATAAATATTTAAAAAAAAATATATTAAATACTTTCATATAAGAAATTAATATATAGTTTATTAATAAACTAATAAATAAAAATTGTTTTGAATAAATCTGTTCTTTACGTAATTGAATTATATGAACCCATTTAGTTAACCTATGAGATATATTGGGTACTAATACAAGGATTTGCATTGCCTATTACTTGGAGGAATGGGTATAATAGAGGGATTAAGCTGGCAGTAAAAGTGAATTTTTTTTTTCTGATCCCCCTGAAACAGAAAGAACAATCAATTAGTGAATAGTAAAAGTGAAGCCAAAAAGATAGGCCTTATACATGACCAAGGGTGTGGCAGAGGAGCAGGGAAAGAGTACGAGCCAATCATTGGTTGCCTTCTGTTTCAATTTAGATTGCAATGGTGGACATTTCTATTAATTTTTACATAAACGTTAACCTAAGCTCTGTGGGCAGGACCTTTTCGGCTTCACTTTTGCTTTGTATGAGATTAGGGTTAAGACCCCTCTGACCTTTTGATGTCGTTAATGTGATTCAAAAGATCATCGATTTTTATTATTTTTTATTTATTTTATTTTTGGAGGGGGAATAGTTATATCGTGGTGAATTATAGTTATAATATTTAAACAAACAATTCATTGTTGTTTAAAATTAAGTATTCTTCGATTCGTCTAGGAACATGACAGATTAATAAAATAAAAAGCATATTGTAAATATATGTTTGGTTCGTCCACTATCTGCTAACTTTTTATTTGATTTAAAAATAAAACATAGCCACACTAAGTTAAATCAAGATAAGATCACTCTTAGAGCCTTATGTGTTACTGAAATATATTTCTACACTAAAACCAGTCTTATATATCTTTCCCCCAAACTTGGCTATAGCTTCTGACAAAATAAAAATATGAAGGACCCTATCTATAAAAGACCAAAAGACCTTGAATTTTAAAGTATATTTTAGATTTTTTATAGTATTTTGTAATAAATGTCTAGAATATTGTCTTTTGATACTGTTTACTGCTATACCGTAGTAAATCGCTTATAGTTCTACATATATATTATATATGTGCTAATATATTCATATATATTTGTTGCTTATGCCTTCCATGTACAGTCCCAGCGTAACACCCCTGTTGAACCCACCCCAAACAAGATGTATTTCACAAGGCCTCCAGGAAATAAATATTGGCTGACCTAGCTAGGATTCGGACCACAACGTTGAACCAAACACTTTAGAGTCCTTTCCCATACGTTCCCAAACATTCTCACTATAATTTATTATAAACTACCACATGTTATTGTTTCATGTATACTTCGTTAATTTCGTGTTACAATGTACAAGTACAGGAGCATTCCTCTCAGACAATCTTGTTTCCAATCAGAATCAATTTAAAAATGGCCTATTTATTAATTAAAAATTGTAACAAATTGGAAATAAAAAAAATAATAATGATAATCCTGGCATCGTTGTCAAAGTTGTTAATATCACAAAACTTTTTATAACATTAGTTCGCCAATTTATCGGTGATATTTTTAAAAATTGAAAAGCAAACTATTATTTCATTTCCCAAAACCAAATCTGTTCCAAAAAAATTTCTTATTAAAATTTAAAATATTTTTTGTGCTTATTTATTTTTTTTTTTATTAAGAGACAGGTGTTCCTTCTCAATCAAAGAACTTCTATCTTTTTAGTGATTGAGCGGTACATCTTAGTAGTGAATTATATTCTCATATCTAATAAAGGTAATAATAACTAATATGAACCGCTACAACCCATGAAGGGTTAAGAATTCAGTACTTTGTAAGGAAGTACTGTATCTAGAACAATGGTTATACAAGGAGGTGATAATTTCAAGATTATTCTCAACAACCATATTTTTCCCAACTAAGGGTACCCACTTTATGAGGTTAGATGGAACTGAGGAGGAATTGTCTACCACACTCGGATTCGAATCCCCCAGGATCCTTGAAGTTAGTAGCACACCTTACCTTTGTGCCACCACTCGCCTTATAATAAGGTTAACTAATACAAAAATATTTATATTAACTTGAATACAACAAAAAAATCTTGCATTGGCTATAAAGAAATTCGTGTGTGGAATTGCACCAGATATTTTAGTTAGTCTTACAGTTAGAGGTATATTACAATATTTCACTTTAGGTTAAGACAACATCGTTATTTTTAAAAAAATAGATTCCAGTTTCCGAACAGTATTGAAGGTATTACAAAAGACAGAAGATTCATGGGTCGTATCTCTGAGAAAGTATTAAAAGAATGATTGGCAACTGGAATTATAATCGTAACTGGAAGATATTGAGAAGGCAGTGGGAGCCCAGTAGGAGGTGATGTGTTCAGTAGCCGGGCCTCAAATAATACTCGGTAATATTTCACGGCGGGCCCAAGATGGAGGAGTCTTATTACTGATTTGATAAAGATTTACCGATCCGAGCTAGCCCTCTCTCTCCGCATATTTAACTGTCAGCTTGGAAGGGTCCCGGTATCAATCAGTCTACTCTAATAATCTATAACTCACTCCTCAATCTGTAAACACTTTGTTCTATATAATTAAAATATTTTCCAAAGAGGTAATTCCAGCTCGTAAATATATACCGGGACGTGGAAACTACGCACTGTACATTTAATTGCTGTATTAAAATGTAATCGATAGTTTTCCTTTATTAATATATTCAAAAACAAACAACTGAACCTGAAATACTCAACAAATTGCTAAATTATTGGGTAAAACTACTGTGAAAAGGTTGAAATTAATAGATGCTTTATTGCATAAATATCTGGTTAAGGACTGATTTATAAGAGTTGGACGGTAATTGATTTTCTAGACACTTTCATTTTCTCTAGCAGTGCATAATTTTTTTGCTCAATTATATTCAGTAATAAATTATATTAATTCTGTTGCTCACCTGATTTCCCGTTATCCTTTCTTAATAACTATTATTTAATGTTGTCAACAGCTTAACCTCTCAGGTGATCAGGTTCAAAAGTATCCTTTTTTTTTTTGTGCGTGTGTGCTAAATGATATTCCAAGAATGATTGGGACAACTCGAACTCAAATATTTAAAAAAAAAAATGGTTTAGTAAATAAGTTTAATATGTCTGTTTCTCAACTGCTCAACGCATTTCCAATTTTCTTGACACAAATTCAGACGGGCAGGCTCCAACCAATAATTCGTAGTCCACCTAAAACATCCACCGATGTACAGCCTAACCTTGAGGTCTCAGAGAGTACAATTCTGGGTTAGTTTACGGATAGCTGGATCTTAACTGTATAACTGAAGTGATATTCTCCAACGGGGCAACGTATTTTATACGAATGAGCATGAAGCTGAAAACATATCTAATAAGAGAGTTCTCGCTAAGGTAAACTATTATTATTTAAATATTATTAGTAATATTAAATAGTAAAAAAAATTTTTACCATCCGATGAACTAGGTGAAATATTAGGCTGCACTAACTCATCGAGAACTTGTGGAGAAATTGTTTTAGAAATTCACAAAATCTTTCGAAATAATTCCCGCTGGGTTATGAGAAGAGAAGATCGAACGAAACGTAGATGAGAAATGTAGTTGCCATCAGCACCAAACTTATGGATTTGCTATCTTTATTTATTTAAAAGAATTTATGAACTTAGTTTAACACCGAGTAATTTTTGTTATTACCTTTTTCATAAATAGCACGAATTACAGGTGAAATCGCTCCTACAAGATTAACTCTAACAAGATTGCTGTTCATTCCCTTATATAAATAGATAATCATATGTCCATTAAATGTAATTAATTCTTATACATTTGTATAGAATGGTACATCACAGATTAAGAAACTTTCTACCTATGTTTTGCTTATTTTAACCGCACGAAAAAGGAAGTTTTTCGGGTTATCTAATATTAAACTAATTCGTAGGCAGAAAGTAGAATAATTCAGTATAGGTGCTGGATGAAGTCCTGGATTTCTTGCGAAAGTAGACCAAGAGGTGTTGAGCATATATAAAGTGTAAAAAAGTTTTCGTTTCAGAAGAAAAAAATATTTGAAAAAAAAAACTTGAAAATAAAAACTAGCTCTAAGAAGGAATGGAGACAGTTGAATGAGAGCGACCCAAGACAAGATACAAATGAGTGCCATTATGTTGGAAGTGGAAAAACCTTAAAGGACTCGGCAGACATCTCAATCCCATGTAGTAATGGCCTCTTCCTTGGCTTGTTTAATTGCTACTCCTCCCATAGTATACTTATGATTCAGGATATATTATAGAGCGGATTTACTACTAATTGGTCCGACTAATATAATATAATAACCATACACTCTTGATGGCACCATAAAGTCCGACCCCGGAGAGATCTGACCTTTCCAGCGGCCTCCACTGCCTGGAATGGTGCCCTGCTTCGTGATTCCCAGGAGATTGTTTCATTAAATATTGTATGTTTTTTTACGAGGCCTTTGATAGAAAAGAGATTCGCGAGGCTGTGATCAATTTATTTATTTCTATACGGTTTAACTGAATCATTATGTTCACCGAACACTGTTTTTCTGTAGATCGCTCACTGCTATGAAGTTTTCAACAAACATCACAGCAATCCATGTGTTTCAGATCTAACTAGAAATCAATGTCTGTGTTTTCTGTATCCAATAAGATAAAACTTATTGGTAGTTGTTAGAGAACAAGAAAAATGATTTTTTAAAAGGAAGATGGTCCAACTCCAGTCTTATGAACTCCCTATATTTATTGTGATCCAACGTTTCTCCCCACTTTGTAGGGCTTCATCAAAGCATTTAGGAAAACAAATATAAGTGCACTAAGTATTCTTTCGTACCATGTATAAAGAAAAAAATTTGAATAATAGCCATAGTACTCTTAATTTGTTTAATAATCATTTTATTTATTGATAAATATTAAAATTTGCCAAAAATTTTTGGACAATAAGTAATTGTAATAAATGACTACATTCATACATGACTAAATGAAAAAAATAAATAAATGAAAAAAATACATAAAAATAAATGAAAAAAAATTTCTATAAGTATACAAACAGAAAGATACACAAAATTAACATGATCAAACTATGTCCATGAAGAAGAAAAAAAGTATAAAATAAAATAAGTAAAATTTTGAACTAATATAACAATAAAAAAAAAAATTTAAAAATCAAATTTACACTACTATGTACTGAGGATCCCCGAGCCCACTCTATCCCACGTTTGAGGGATATTCCCAAAAATAAATTTTTAATTATATTGACTTACTATGTAAACGTATATGTATTCATATGTTGGTTGAAACTTCTATGTACCGCCAATCGACTTGATCAGTCTCCGTATTTTTTTAACGAAATTTAAATTTCAGTTTTATTATTTCCACTTTTTTAAATATCATCTTGCGTTCAGAAATTTCGTCGAAAGGTACACAACCTACAGATAAACTATAGCCGATGTTGTAAACATGTTCTAGAAAAGAGCAGAGCTTAGAAGCCGTATACAAGAAGGAAGAGGGATGGATAGAAGATGATTATCTGCCGCCACATTACATAAACACGTACATAAACCAGTTGGCTAGCTCCGTCTACACGAGCCCAGGACTCTATTTCTGCACAGTCCTGTCTTCGGATTTATGTCACCGCTTTAATGATGAAATCTCTCCAGTATGTTTTATTTTTTTTTTCTTCTCTAGGGTCAACGCGTATCTGTGATTCATCTCTGGAATCGTGTATTACTCCTGCTCTCATGTGTAGATGTGTTCCCAGATACTTATATTATTATTTTTTTTTTTTAAATACCTGTATTTGTAAATTGGAAAAAAAAAAAAAATCACTGCAGTAATAATACAAGTTTTCATTGCAGCCATAACGAATTAATTCAGAAGTTCTTCTTTGCGAACTATAATGATTACGTAATACAGAAGAAAAAAAAAAAACATTCATATATAAAGAATGTAGTAGCAGTACCTACATTCACATACATATTTTGTTTTTTTCTTCTGTATTACGTATTGTAGAAAATATGAACGCATTGTAATGTAAAATAGTTTTAACTAAACAAAACAATTGTTACTAGGTACTGAAAAAAAGAAAGAAAACTATTACAATTTATTATGCTGAAGAAAACATGAAAACATAGATAGAGCAGAAAATTAAGAAAAAAAATATAAAACATATAATAGATTAAATAGTAGACAAGGCTAACAAGTCTCAAAATTTCGTAGAATTTCACTTTATTTTTTTTACTGAACTCCTTAAGTTATGAGAGATTAAATTAAATCTCCATGAAGGGCTGCAGGATTTTATGAGGATGTGGTGTTACTAGACAAACGGTTACCCATTTCATTAGGCTAGGTGGGGAGAGCTCTCAAACCTATTCATGGCTGCAGTGAAAACGAAAACCTTGGTCCTTGGAGATAGTAGCACAGTGCCTTAACACTGAGCTACCTGCTACCACAAGTTATATCATTAATTTTTTATAAGTTTCTATTTATTTATTAATTGTTTTTACTAGTAAAAATATTTCTTGGACTTGATACACATCTGATGTCCAGTTCATAATTTTCCAGAAAATTATAATAGAGGCGTTAGCCCGTATATGTGAGGCGTTTTCTATAAAAGCAGTTTTTGGGGGGCAAATTAAAATTCTTTATCTAAATTTTTTTTAATAATATTTATTCATTTATTTCAATTTTCTCCTGTCAGAAAGACGTTACAGATACATATTTCTAATATACTGTTCTGCATCAGATACTCCCATAATAATTTTTAAATAATTACTATCCAAAAGTTAATATATTAACTTTTGATATATGCGAAAACTCCTCATGATTCGTTTATTTCTTCTTTTTTTTTTTTGTCTTAATTAATGTTTCTTATACTTGGCAAAACATTTAATTTTAGGATAATGTCGGAGAAAAAATGATAAAATTATTAATAAATATGCCTTCTGTAGTGTTATATTACATATTTAAAGGAATAAGTAAGGTAATATGCAAGTAGAACTCCAGAAACAAGTATTTATTTTTTTCTTAGAATTGATTTGATCGATTGGATCATAATTTAGCAAAAATCAACCTAGTAGATGAATATTCATGAATACATTTTTTGTATGTTTTTTCTGGTAGTATTGAAATCAGTTTTTATAGTAGATTATTTTACCACTATCATCCATTGAAAGTTGTAAATTATGGACCTAAACATTACCATGTATTCCGATGCTTCTATAACCCCTACCAGACATGCGATAAGAAAACACTCTTCAAAATTGACTCGCTATATATGCTGAAAAGAAAGTCCACTATTAATGGAAAACAAACTCCATAAATCAAAGATTTGTCTTTGATCCGTCCGCAGTTTACGACGAAATGATGGGATGAATAGCTTTAAAGCTTAACAGGAATCTTTTTCCTAATTTACAGTCCAAAAAAAAAAATGGAGTTGATAAATCCAAGCTGATCCTCGAGATAAAAATTCTCTTGTGCACCCGATATCTCTGAAGATTTTTCTTTTCTTTTTTTCTTTCTTTATCCGACCTAAGGAAGATTCGGTGTTCATCCTTTTGTCTCTTGAGGGAAAAAGGATAAAACAATTTACGTTAGGACGTCTTTGTCCGAAGTGAAACATATTTTCAAGTCCTGCAGAGGGCCCCCTTGCCGAAAAATAAAAGAAACCTCAGACAATGCACGTTCTCTTTGAGAGACCCTTTCATATTTGCATCTTTTTTATTCGCTGACCGCCTCCGGGAGGCTAGGCATAAGAGTGGGCCAATTTATAGTTGTCAATTATTTAGGAAGCAGTGGCCGAACGGGATCGAGAAAGATATACGGCCAATGGCACAACTTTTCGGCGGGAGTGGGTGGTTATTTGTGGCGGAACCGCGCATGCTTTCCGGCCACAGCCACCTCAATATAATTGGCGGTATTCACCGCTCTCTTGATCCTTCGCATTTTTATTCATTAAATTCTCAGGCCCTTATCGCTATCAAATGTGGCGTCAAAGATGTATTTCTTAATTAACTGGAAGGATCTCTTTTTATAAGGTTGATAAAAAATAGATAATAAATACAGGCTCTGTACCGCCGGCCTTACCATACACACCTGTTCCGCCATTTTGTTTCTTTTTGGCAGCCCATCTGTTTCAGAAATTAAAAAAAAATCCTGCTGACTGCTGGGTATCCCGACTGCTAGGAGGTAGCCTTCCCCCCTCTTCTCTTCCTTCATTAGATTAATCGCTTACAAAGAAAAGAACAATCTCTGGCGGAAACTGAGTCATACCTCAGATTCTCTCTTTTTTTAGTGAATGAATTATTATTACTATTATTAATTCTTAATGGTTTCTGTATATTGTTTCGTTTATCCATTTTTTTATTATTATTATTATTATTATATATTTATTTATTGGATGTGTGATTTTATGAAATTACTTTTTATCCATTGTTTCAGTCACAACAATGAACGAAAAAAACTTTATCTGGTTTTATATTTATCAATTGGATTCATTTCGAATAACGTGTGGTTATCAACCTAGGGATATCTTATAACTAATTATAATTCAAAGGGTATTCACTACAAATCATACTTACCATTCTTTAAAGAGATTATTGGAATTCCGAAAAAAAGAACAAGAAAAAGTCACAAAATACAACTATAAATAATCGAAAATAGAAAACGACTCCCTTATTGTGCATTCACCGAGGACAGGAGTTCAACATTCTCCAAGGATCGACGAAATATGCGTTTTAAGACTTTTCAATTAGCCTGAGTTAGTGACTGTCATTGAGTAGTGATCTACGAATCCCGGAATAGAATTTGCAAGCAGCGGTGCTTTTCAACGCGTAATTACCGCCCGCCAGGGTAGTACGGGAAATGTTTGCCTCCATCCAACTCCAGTACTTATTCTTCGTAAGTAGAAATTAAAATAATATCACGCTGCTTTGATATTAACTTCAACTTAGTGTTTATATAAAGGTATACATATAGGAGATAACTTAGGAATTTATAGTAAATATATAGTAGTTTAGCAGTCTAAGGAGTCCAATTTCAAAATAAGGAATGAATTACATTATTTTAATGAATCTCTTCTCAATCCTATCTTCACAGCCTTCTTTACCCCAGGAGTCCCACGATCTTTGAAGTCCCAAACTCTTGAGATCGACCTAAATGCCGAAATGTAACTTCTTTTTTATTGTGTGTGAAACGTTTAAAAAAAAATCAACTAATGATGTTTATTACGTGATGTTTATGTTTATTTATGCTTATAATCCATAGTTTTTTGAAAATAGATTCTTTAATTTGGACGGACCTCGCATCTATCTTAAAGTGTCCGTGACTCCTACTTGGTTTATGATGGCACTGCCTAGATTTCATAAAATCACAAAATTAAACCTTGTCCTCCCATTTATGTCCAGACGTTTACCTGCCTGACAAACCAAAAAAAAAAAATAATAATTTTTCATTCCACATAGATATTCTTTCATTTTTATTTTTTTTTTTTTCGATTGGTTTTCATATGGAATGAAAATTATTTTATCCGTCCCATTTGCACTTGATTGCCCAGTTCGTTTCTTGCGATTCCACGTGACTTAAATAAATATAACTGACATGTCCAGGTTTTGTAGAGATTCCACGAGTACTTACTAAATGTGATTCCAAAAACGAACAACAAAAAAAAGTGTTTATTAGAGGTAATTAGAACTGTCTGGAAGAAACCTTGAAGATAAATTTTTGTTAAAAAATAATGTGTGTATATATTTATATATAATGAAAACCATTATTCTAATAAAATTTTAATTAAGCCTTTTTCGCACTATATCGAGAGATTTGTTTAGTCCGATAGAGCGAATATCATTCAGAGAGGAGAGGAAATGGCTTAGAGAGCTATTAGCCATTAATATATATTTTCCTAACCGTGAGAAGACCTGTTGAATTTGATTCCGAAAAGGAATTTCTTTTATCTTTTTTTTCTTCTTCTCCTAGCTTATTTTTATTTTGGGTCGGAATAAGGTGATTAGGTGTGACATTTTGTTATTCCTCACCAGTTGCCAGCCATATATTACCCCGAGATGGAACGGCTCCGGGAGATTATTAATATCCTAGAGAACGTGAATGCTAACATTTGTCTCCCTTGGTGTTTCTCCCTCTCTTTCTATCTGTGCCGCGCATTCATCAACGGCTTGCGTTCTATAAACCTCTTCCCGTCCTTTTTTAATTGCTGTCTGTAATTGCCTTCTCCAGGAGGTTGTTCCTGGGGCAAGGTAGTGGGGTGTAATCCCAAGGGATGCGGGTCGTCTTTTGGATCGCTCTTGGGACATCTTTTCTATTTTTTTTCTTTTTTTTTTTTTAGAATAAATGGACACCACTAATAAGGATGTCTGCTGCCTCCAGAGTATGGCGTATCCTGTATCCTTTCGTGCTGGCGGTCTAGAAAATATTTTTAAAAAATCCGCCTGTTAATTCAAAAGAAAACCGAGCCAATGTGTCCGACGACTCCGTTTTTTTATAGTTTTTTTTATTTTGTAATGTCTCTTCTCGACCGATTCCATTAGAAGAAAACTACATTTTCACGACAAACCATGGTATATACCATTCCTAATTCTCATTAATGGATCTCTGACCGCTAGTGAGATATCCTGAGAGTATAGCAGACATAAATTCCCTTTTTGTTTTTCTTTTCTTTTACTAACTCATATACGAGTCTTAAGTAATATGAATTGCAACCTACATCTGAAATTACATTGTACTGCTGCTAATATACCACGCTGTTTTTAAAAATGATTTGTGTAAGTAATGAAGAATTAGTTTTAAAAATTAAAACATACTAATTATTGAATTTGGTCTTGAAAAATTTTTTTTTATGAATTATCGAACATTTTTTTTTTACTTAAACATTGAAAACACTTACCGGCCGAGAAATTAGAACTTAAAAAATATTAAGGCATGGGAAATAAAAGAAAAAACTAGTCTTTTGTTTTAAGTCCAACCCTCTACAATAATAAGCCCAATCCTGGACAAATAAATGCACAGGAAAAGAAGTGCACCTGGAGTGATTGAACTAGAAGATTTTATTAAAAAAAAAAAAAAGTTGAAAAAGAAACTGTTTTGGAGGAAGTTAAGGAATGCAACTAGTGGACCAAAAGCTGCAGTAAGTCAAATTATTACTTGCGGTTTACACATGGTACTTTCTTAGATGCATCTAAGCGATAAGTTCAAAATTGTGTTATAACTCAATTAGAATTTATAACAAAAGTTCCGCAAATTTCATAAATAAAACTGACACACCTACCAACGTATTGTAATGTATTCGACCGTTACTGATGTTTGTTGTACTCAGAATTTTTGTACATTGATTTTTTCCCAAATCCCATATTTCGATTTTATGTTAATTTAAAGAAAAATTAGTTCATAGCACAAATTGAAATTAGATACAAATTCTTCAAGTCAATCCCTTATGACTATCCTCATAGGATGACTACTGTTTACGATATCTAATAAATTTAGATTTACATTTAATTGGACACTATTTTTATTTATTACACTTTTTGGACAGAATATTTTTATTTTGAAAAACAATTCCTTGGGAGCTAATTAACGTATTGAGTTGACTCAGGTCCCAAATTGGAATAAATTTAATGTAGTGTGCATAAGCTAACCTTAACTTTTTCTGTAGGATGTATTGTATAATTTGGGAGGTATTAAAAGGTTACCGAGAATAGCGCCAAAATGTGTTTTTGGCTACTACGCTGTGAAACAAGTAATTTAATATTGGTTTAGTTAAATAATATCCAAAAAATATAACTGTTTGACTTTTTCAAGGTCGGATGTCTAATATTGACTGGACTAATAATCGGATGAAGTAGAGCAGTGTTGCTTATATGGTGATAAATAGTTGTGCCTATAAATAGTTTCGAATGAATTTC
The DNA here is from genome assembly GCF_000696795.3 of Halyomorpha halys. Classification (NCBI taxonomy): domain Eukaryota; kingdom Metazoa; phylum Arthropoda; class Insecta; order Hemiptera; family Pentatomidae; genus Halyomorpha; species Halyomorpha halys. The sequence goes on along the minus strand of NW_027112407.1, from coordinate 237,032 downwards.
TGCAGGGAATCATATTTTTGTGGGAATTTGGTTTGGGTACTTTCAAACCCGAGAATAAGAAACAAAAAACTAACGCACCTTTGTTTGTTCTGCATAAACAGAGAAGAAAATGTACAGACCCATTGAGACAGTGTTTAAAGGTGGGCAAGAATTAACTCCAAGCATTAACGTATTCAGAATATAACCATTTTAGGGAACTTATTTTTTCATCTTTTTTCCCCGGCCTCTAGTCCTTATCTGTTTGGCCTACGAGTTTAATTTGTAATTTTGAGTAAGCTGAAAATTTAAAATGACAAGTCTGTTTATGGAAAATCAGGAAAATAGAAATATCTTTATTTTGGATTATTTGATGTCTAAAATAATATATTACTCTTGATCTGAAAATTAACGAATAATATTTTTAGTATGATTTTGGTTAGTATTGGACTGGAAGACGAGATCTCATAATAAAGATGGAAGATGTTGGAGAGGTGAATGGTGTGGAGCACAGAAGCTGAGCGGCTCCAGGGAGAGAGGTATGCCTGAAATGGGGTTACCTTGCTCCGGGGTCTGTGGCGCATTCTAGCGGCCTTCGTGTCCAACCACTCCTCTCTCAGTCTATATCTACATGTTTATATTTGTATTGAACGTCTTAGTCTGAGTGCTACCTGTTTTTAACAAAGATTTGTATTTACAAAAACTTCATAAAATACAATTTTCATAATATGTATTTTTTTTTTATATACATGTATATAAAATTAAAATTATCTGTAGGATACTCAATACAGTAGTGGAGCTATAATTGCGCTAGCATCACCCTGTGTGACGCAGTTTTAAAATAACTAAATCAAACTGTAGAATTAGCTGACTATCAAATATATTTAACAATTATAATTTCATTAAAAATTTATTATCAAAACATTTTTGTTTTTAAATGTTCGTAACATTTCCTGACTAACACACTAGTTCTTTGTTCATCTGTATCATCGTTGCCCAAGTCCTTTGACTTAATTAATTCACTCTTCTACCAATTCATAAAATATTTGTCTTTATTCTGAATATTTAATTTTAACTAGTCAAATTATAAATATATTTTTTAAAGGGTAGACTTATGTTTAAATTAATTCAACATATACTTATATTTACATATTTAATAAATTGATTCATCATGAAAAAATCAACGAATTTTAGCTTGGAGATAGTTATAGGAAAAGATATTATTATTTTTATTTTATTTTTTTTTGGATATTGTATATTTAATTGTAAATGTTAAGTCGTATTTTTATAGTTCCATTTTTCAATATAAATAAAATATATTCTTTTATAATTAAAATACCATTAAATTAGATTTAAAAAGAAATTTCAAGGGTTTTCCCCTTACCTTTTATGGATGTTTTCTTTTGGCAGGAATATATATATATATTTATTCAAACGCAGCACTATATCTATAAAATCGAAATTTCTTCAGTTCTACTATTCTGTACCTTTCTTGATCGGGCCCATCTTCCTACAATCTATTGCATATGATCAATTATTAATCTTCCAACATCTCTTTTTAGTTTACAGTAGGTTCTCAAATATTTTTGAGTGTATGAGATACCCTTCTCCGACTCTTTCATTAGTGAAACCCTCGGCTATGGTATTCATGGTGCAGTAATTTCACCCTCAAAACTTGCATTATGCCACAATCTGATAAAAATTATAAATTCGATATTATTTCATTATTCTTTTCTTGTTGAGTCCTTCCAACTTCAAAAAATGTTGAATCTATGAAGGAAAATAAAATGCCACTAATGACTTTAAAATCTGCACTTTATTCATTGGAATATTAACAAAAATATATCCTTTAACTAAAAGACTAATTTCCTAATGTAATGGACTTGAACCCTGTTTGTTCTTCCTCTTCCTCCGTTCAAGATGTCAAGATTTGATTTATTGACGGCCTCCTCGACAGATGACAAGAGCTGAGCCAGGAGAGCACGAGGACTCCCCGGTCCCAAAGAGTTGTCCCCGGAGCCCCTGACCACGGGCTACCATTTAATTAAAGAGCAGACACTACACGTGGAAGGGGCCGAATAAATTTCCTATCCCGGAGCCACAATAGGACTCATTAGCCGCTATCGCCCTCCCATCTCCACTATGCAAAACAATACCCCCTAATTACCAGTCTGTCTCTAGCTCTATGTCTTATAACTAGCAGCGAATTTCTCCCTCCACCGCCTCCGCAAGATGTCCTTATGGAATGCCATGCCTCGATAATATTTAAAGGGGTATCTCGAAGCTATTTGAATATCTTATTAAAATAATTACTCTGATAGAAAATTAAGCGTTTACTCTAAACTTTAATTTAAAAAAAAAATTTAAAGAATGAAGAATATGATTGGGGGGGGGGAAGGGCTCTAGAAAGAAGCGCACGGTTGAGTAAATATTGTTATAATGTGCACTGACGTTTCGGTTTACTTTGGAGTCTTTCATTTATGCTATGTTAAACAAAATAGGAAGGAGACCTTATGGTGAACTCTAGTGACCGATCTACCTTTTGGTTCAAATTAGATTATACGCCTGTATTCCTATTAACCTCAACGTAAGTTTCAGTTCCAGGGGCGTGACGAACCCCCCTCTTGTTGGCTTCACTTTTGCTTTCAAGGAGAGTAGGGTATGTCTGGGGTCTGTCCCCATTATTTTACGTAAATAATGTATATTTTAAAGTAAACAAATATCTAAGGTTTGATTCCATACTGTGGATCATTTATCTTTATTTATTAATTATGTTTGTTGCTTTATGGAGTACATATATCGTAAATCACTTTTAGGTATCACCGCACCCTCGACATCTCCTTCATGCATATGTTTATAGAGTTATACAATCTGAACATTTCTCATAGTAAAAGTTTGTTTGATCTTATTTTATTATCTTCGATGTTCTGTATAGATGGCGATTTTAGCTAGTTGTGTTAGCTTTTTTACTAGACTAGTCATTGATACTAATTGAGTAAACTATTTGACAACCATGTCATCAAAAGTATAAATATATTATAGATTATTATTTTTCATCTAAAAAGTATTTTCCAGATCAGCTAAAATACATAATATGCTCTTTTGAATTTTTTTTTGTATATATAACGATTTATACTTAAAACTGGATTTTTGGCATGTTTTCTCTCTTTCATCCTTTGAAATTTAATCAAAGTTTCGTACAATTGCGGGTTCTTTTATACTCTCAATATTCTTTTACCTGTTTATTTAATGTCATTCTTATGAGATTCTCTATTACTCTATAACAATCCATTTTAAATCCCAAAAAACATTTGAGAGACTAAAAAATAACGACATTTATCAAGAAAAACATTTATTAAAATGTGTAAAAAGTTAAGTTAATTTGAAGTTATCATTTCTAATTATAACCGCCTTGAAGCATTGACCTATACAATTTTTAAAATAATTCTCCAAACTAATCCTACCAATTCTTTCAACACTAATTTTAAAAATATTTCTTAAAAATAACCTTTTTATGAAATGTAATTCAAATTTTTGATAAGAATTAAATCGATTAAACCGTAATAGAAATTGCCTTGAGGTTAAAGTATCAGAGGTCTGAGGCTAACAGCCGGGCCCGGCACAAATTATTCCGGGCAACAGTGATTGTCCGATCAATCATTTCGGCTCAGTCTTTTACTGGAACAACTTCATCCTCTATCGCCCAGTCTATTAGCTGCCACGATCGGGGTATCATGCCGTTGCATAAGTGTCTGAGCAACTCATAATTTACACTACAACGCGTTTTTAAATAAATATTTGTTTCAAATAATTTCTCATATTGAAGTATATTTAAATTATTGCTTAATACACTTCAGCACATACCTATTATATCGATAGATACATAATATCTCTCATTAATTTGTAATTACAAAGTGGAATCCACATACACCATTTATATAATGAAAGGTTTGGTTAAACTAATTATTTAGCATGATAAGATTTATTTTTAACTAGACATTTCATTTTATAATATCAATCACTGGCTTAATCAAAATTAAAATTTTACTCTGAGGTTAAAAGCAAAGTGAGCATAATATTTTACTTATTTCTACTATTTAAATCCTTAAAATTCTGTTCGAATGGTATAGAATAATGCAATATTTAAAAAAATTACATTATCTTTGAATTCCTTTGTTTGGTAATGTACATCTCCAATCCATCATACCAGCATTGATGAAGACCTATATTGCTGGTCCGAAACGTTGGCAATGAACAATTTTTCGTTGTTTTATGAGCTCACCTTTGACAATCCCTTTTTAATTCACACAGGTCAATAATCTAGATATAGTATGATTTAAAAAAAAAAATATATATATATATATATTTAGATGTATTTTTTAATATGTATGTATGTATGAATAAATTTATATTTAAATATATATGTTCTATAATTAAATTTAAATTGAAGCCTGCAATTGCTTTGATATCCTGGCTTGGCAAATTTCTATAGACTGAAAATTAGTGGATTATATCGTTTTTTTTCCTTTTTTGTTTTAAAAGCCGTTGTGGTATCTCAATAATGTACTATAAGGTCTAAAATAAGGCGGGCACATTGATTTATATTTTTAGTTTAATTTATTGCGAATGTATACTATCGCTCTCATTTGAATGAGAAATTTTGGATATCTCAGGATCTATCAGACATAGAGATGAACCAAATTAATTTCACTTTAAAATAGTTTATAATTTTTATTTTCGCGATATTTGCCAAAATACAGTCACAAAGTAATGTTTCATTTTTTGAAAAAGAAAATGCTGTTGTTTTAAAATTGTATCTTGGGTAGTATATAACATACAGTGTTCTATATGGCTCAAATTTACTTTTAAAACGGTGTGGTTAAAGTAGGTAGTTTTTGTTATTGGTTGTCTGATTTCTTAGTTTCTTCACGCTCCCATTCAAAAAATGTGTGTTAACTGAAAAAATTAATTTTCAATTAACTCTATAAGCAGATGATTAAGTAATTTAAATAAAAAAATTCCAAACATTCCAAACTAAACATTTAACAACGGTCCACAATTTTATCTCTATTACTTATAGCCTTAAACTGTGGTATATTGTAACATTTTTCAATAAATTAAAATAACTATTATAAGAGATTATAATTAAGGAGAATCATTATTGTTTCTAATTTATTATTGTTATTACCAAATTGAAGCCTATCTAATTCTCCTTCTTCCAAGAATATACTTGATTCTGTTCTTTAACAATAATAAAACTCTCCTGTTTTACAAATATATAGAAATTCTATTTATTTTGGAGGGCAGATACTTCTTCCATTCCTCATAAGGACTTATCTCACTTGTACCTATAGAAATAGTAGAGAGGTTCAAGATAAATAGGATTTAATCTGCTGTAATGCCCGCGCACTTGGCAGTAGTTTGTTTTATTTACGTGCAGGCTGACCTTTCGTGTAGCCGTCTCTCTAAAGAGGCTTGATTAACCTCGTAACGTTGTTCTTATTATTTCTCCCAGAGTCACCTGGCCTAGATCTAAAAGTGAGCGTAAATTTGGCAGAAGTCATCCAGGTCTTCCAGTTTCTTGCTTTGCATGTTGACAGTCTAGCATACGTTAAGGGTTTGATAGAAGTGAACCGACAAGGTGTTGGAGAACTTGTCTGGGGAAAAAATAGAAGGTATCCATTCGTAAAGGATCGCTCGTAGGAAATGAGTAATGTTTGATCGTTTGGCACAATCAACTCACTGCCTCTGCAAGTTATTAAGAGAAATTCACGAGTGATCTTTCATAGTGCAATTAATGACGGCTGTCCAGATGGCACAGATAGGCAAAGTCTGATATTGCCAGCAGTTAATTGTACAGTTCGGTCAATAATGAGGGTGAAACTGGTTTGGATGTGTCGGCTGCTAATAGTCGAGGCATTTCTGACTTAGTAATAAACATGTTTCTATCTTGAGTAAACCTGCTATAACTTAATTCGTTCAGGAATGACATACATTTTTTAATCTTTTGTGTATCTAATACACACATAAGTGCATATATTTCTTCCTTAGAGCCACTTAACAGTACTATTTCTGGTACCTCTTCTTTTATCTCTTTTTCTTGTTCCTACAGAGAATATAAGTTGATCTTGATGTATTAAATCGTAGCCGATAAACAAGGGTAAAAAAAAATTGATTTCTGGTTGTTTTCTGAATAGTTTAGGTACGTACTCTACTCTGCCCAAACGCTACAAGAAAATTTATGTTCCTATATAAATGATCCAGACGGAATATCACCCCATCCCTCCTTCTTGCGAGGTGGCGAGCAGGAAGGGTCCCATCAATCGAGTTAACATTACCCTCTAACCTCTCCTTGCCCCCTTCTTCTCTCCCTCCATCTTCCCACTCTTTAATTTATCATTAAGATCCTTGCTTACGTCATTAAATTTAATTTCTTATTATTTTTACATATTTTGTCAACTATCTCAGGGAAACCACTCACTTCCAGTTATTAAAGTAGAGTTCCCATTGAACGAACATCCCAACCAACAGTTAAGTATTACTACCTTTTTCTACCAAGACCTTCTAGTCCCCTCGGTAGAAAAAGGTAAAAAAAAAATCAGACAGAATATGTTTTAACATATCGAATTCCTTTTCACACCTAGATTATTCGAAATCAAATAATACCAAATTATTGTAGCAATTTATAAGATGGTTGGAACGCTTGAGCTCAAGTAACGTACAGGTTCCAAACAATTAATATTATGGAATATACTATAGCCATTTAGAAATATTATACATTTCTTTGTTGGATTTGAAATTCCAAATAATCCATCGGTTTATTTGATATTATCGTGGATAAGGCAATATTAATATTTTTATCCCAATTAAGTAGCTAATTTAAATCCTCAAATTTAACTGATTAAAATTCTTCTAAAAATCCTCTTTGGTTCTCATCACTCTTTTTTGGAGTTCATTATTTTCTTATGATAATTATATAAATCTTCAGTGATAAAAATTTTCTTACTAATATAAACTGTGATATTTCTCTTTTTGTTATAACACCTAAATGGTTAATTCTCTTTAACATCAAAGTTTATTATATCCAATATTCTAATTTGTTCCCTGTGGCTTATCACTGAAGATTCATATTATTGAATTACGCCTTTCAGGTAAAGGATGTACTGGTATGTAATATTTATAAATTGTTAAAAAATTACGATTGCCTTGAGGTCAAACAATTATTAGAAATGCAATCTTCTTATTTTCTTCCTGAACGTTTCGAGGATACTGTGTTCCCCTCTTCAACATTATAATTCACTGTTGTTGTTTTATTATAAATACATCTACAATTTTCTAAAAAAAAATAGTTTCATTTCTGATTATGAATAGAAAAAACAATCGTTAAATAAATTGAGTATTTTAAAATTATATTGTACTTCATTAATATGTCAGAATTTTCTGTAAAGTTATACAACTTAAATTGTTAACAAAAACATGTTGCTTATTCAATAATTTAGGGCAGAAAAGGAGACTAAAAGCTTAAAATTTAATAATGGTGGTAGGGTAAGGATGGAGGAAAATTCAGTTAATTATTATATTATAGAATCCTAGACATCAGAAATGATCTCGAGGTTTTCTATTTTTTAATTTATATATAGTTTTTCTTAAATTTTTCGATTTTATTGTATTATTTTCTTAGAGAAAACAGTTTAAATCATATCATGAAACAAATTTATAATATTTATGATAATTATATTTTTCTGGTGTTCGTATTGTCGTGTTATTTGGCATTTCAACTAACATATTCCTGATATTTTTGTACTATTTCCGAAGCTCGTACACTTCAAATTCTTTACAATATTATTTTTCTTATCAGAACCGTTTCCTCATTACTATTACAGCTGGTTTTCCTCATACTCTGTAAAGGATGATGGCATAATTGTAGCCAACTGGAGTACACGACTTCGTGATGAAACTATCAGGGAAATAGCTTAAGGTCGCCTGTGCAACAAGCGTGTGCTACCCATCCAAATTGGGTTACTCTACAGGTGGCCCACTAAAATGGTTTAACGCAGCATATAACGATAAATGTGCAGGGTCAAACTGAAAATTGTGGTAAAGCTAGACATACTACTTTGATATATGTGACGATTTGTGGTGTTAAGATATTGGGAATAATTACCACATAAAATCATCTTACTTCTTTTGCTTATTATCCTAACTAATATTTAATGTTAATTATACAAATCTATATAGATTAGTATAGCTACTTCTATATTAATCATTCTATATTACTTTCCCGTACCCAATTAATCATTAATAATGATGAATTGTTGTCAAATTGTTATGTAATCAATGTTGCAAATACTAAGAGTTATTATAAGGAGTTATCCTGTTCGGAACCTTCGGAAGGTTTATGTGTAGATAAATTGAAATAAGAAAACTAACTATCATAACTATGGTGACCAAATCATTTATCAATCTGAGCTCTTTAAAGAAATTTAATGTTAAAATTATAAATGGTGGAATATTTTTCTGATTTTAATAAGGGATGTATAGTATCCTTATTAGACTGAAACGACTAGAAATTGCTCGTAGATTTCGATTACAACACCTACTTGACAAACGCTCTAAACTCCCCATTTACTACAAAAAACTCTTATACACTGTGATAAACAGACCTATTTGGGCATACGGAATTGAGCTCTAAGGCTCTACCAAACCATTAAATTCCTCCCATATCCAATTCTTACAATCAAAAATCCACCGTAAAATCCTTAATGCTTCTTCGTCACAAATAAACTCATCCATAAAGACCTTAACATTCCATTCGTTGCAGATTTGGCCCAAGATAGATACACCTTTCATTCCAGAATCCTTAGCCACCCAAATCCAATAGTTTCATCCTTAATAATCCCTGATAATCCTTCAACGATCTTCTAATTTAAATCAATGATTAAAGGACCACTATTGGGCGATTCCTTCCCAAGATTAACATGTATTCTGAAATATTTATCACATTTACTTATTATATTATTTTTATAAAGTTGGAAATTTCAATGAATAAATATAAAAAAAAAAAATAAAATGATAAAATAACTGATGCATAATTTTACCTATTAAGCTAAGAACTTATCTCAATATTATTAAAGATATAAGTGATGTCTGCTATATCTTCAAAACTGTCATTAAAAGTCGAATAAAATTGATCTCTCTCAAACGGATTCATAGTTCACTATTAACTACAGTGACAGCACTGAGAAGCGATATATTCAAATGGCTGCTTATATTTAATACACAAAGGTCCTGGATAATCCTGAGAAAACCCATGGGAACTAGCGGGCAAATATCCAAATTACCTCTAGCCATAAATCAAGACATCAATAATGAAATAGAATGGAAGAGTTGGTAATAGAGCTATAATAGGACGCCCCTTTGTGGAATAAGGAGTCTTATTGACTTTCATAGAGGCAACTGGGTCGAGATCCGCTCTGTCCCACCTCATAACGACTTCTCCTTCCATTATATATTATCTTATATAGGCCAGCAGTCACATCTTATAAAATACCATGTGCGAAATAATAGTCTTATGCCTTCGTTTCGATTCGATAATTTTTTATAAGTTTATCGTTGTATTCTTGTAAGATCCTGATACCACCAAACTAGGTGAATATTTATTAGTAATTTCGATAAAGCATTAACATACCTTTGTTTGTCAAAGAAATAATAATACTAACTTTTATTGAAGAGACAATGAGTATTAGCCTTCGAATTATTCATTCATGTCGTATATACAGACATATCAAATAAATAATAACAATAATACTAACAAAATGAAAAAAAAAATTACAAATATAGTCTTTATAAATAAAAAATAAATCGATCTAATAAAAACTGATTATTCAATGATTACCATAATTTTTGTACAAGACAGAGAAAATTAAATTTATGTAACAATAAAATAAATACACATTCGCACCTATATACAATATTTATATTTAGCCTTGAGATCTCCGAAACAAGCTTTGCACCCTCGCGTGGCTGACAAAGCAAAGCAGGGCTCCAACAGATCCTAGCACTTCTCTCCCAGCTACGTCACTTGTATTGAAAGCCAGTTGAGGCTAAGTGAGAGCTCTTGAGCAACCGATGCTGAGGATGTAAGCCATTGCCAGAACTCCAAAATTCACAAAAGGTCTCGGGGCCACTGTCGTTTAAGTCCTTTAGAAGGATTATAGTTGTAGTTGGTGTTGTATAGGGATCGTTCTAAGGGATTTGGTTGATAAACGAGGTTGTGATGAAAGTTAAAAAACCTGAATGGAATATTGTTACAGAAATATGGGATGCTGAGGTAGTGGTGTAAAGTTTTGTTTGTTACCTAATATGGGACATTACTATGTCCACATGCCTTTGGACTGAAAAAATTGGATCCACATATATATGCAAGTATTATTATTACTATTATTAAAGAAAATATAAAAGAAACGGTTCACTGTAAACAATTACTTCACAAAGACTATTAAATTCAATGGCAATATTATTTATTTTCTAAAAGTCCATAAAATACAGAATAAGCTAGTAAATGAAGCAAATTATTTTTTATTTAATAATCGCAATGCTTAAAGTTGATTTCACTATAATTTCTTGATCCTCATCCTTTCATAAACAGTTTTTATTTTCTTCTCCTAAGACCTATAGGTGCGTGGAGTTGATATCAGAGGATAATAGGAATGATTTGATGGATCTCTTTTACTGCATTTGAAGCAGAGACTAAGGAAAGGGGGTACATATTGTTATAAATGTATGAAATGAGATCAAGTTTTCTTGATGTCAGTAGTAAGTTAGTTGCGCTCAGTCAAGTCAGAGAGTTGCGAGTTTGCCACCTTTATGCGCGCCCTGCTGGTGATAATGGAATAAAGGGTCAGTACAGTATTTTATTTTTGATAATTTGATATGATAATTCCGTTGCTGTCGATAGTACGAATGTATGAAAGTAGTCAGATTTATCTCTTTGTAATGAAGTATGCATAACTAAACGTCTGAGGTTTCTTCTCTGAGAACGTTGAAGTAAACGTTTTCAAAATTAACCCAATAAATTGCAGTAAATTTGCTTCTACGGGTGTATCACTTCCTCCTACTACGCCAGTTACCGACATGCAGCCACCATAGTGTACAGTGGTAGACTTGAGGCTATTACCACACAAAAAAACAGTGGTTTGCGCTTGGTAGTTGTTGCTGATAAGTGAAATATAACAACACTCCCTCATATTTATATTTGTATTTATTGATTTATTTAAACAATAGCGTCCCTCCTCCCGAACTGTGCGAAAGTTGTGAATAATAATGATAATGCTGTTTATACGATTATGATGCGACCTTCGAGTTATGTTATCTAGCGCATCCCTCATCCCCGGGCCTAATGACCAGAGCACTTCCCGTCATTATATAGCTATTAGCCAGGTAGCTCCACCGTCGGTCCTACTCCTCCACCTCTAGCCATCCATTCTTCCGTCTCTTCTTATTTATTTCTCTATCCCCTATTTATTTTATTTTGTTTTTTCAACCCCTATCACAAATGGTCCCTTCTCGCTCGGAGAAGTTTTCCACGATACTTATTAATGCTCCCTCTTAGTGAGTCTTTATCAGCCTTCCAAACGAACTAATATATTACTAATCGTCGAGGTCCTGTTTCTGTCGTGTCTGGACTATGCGTGACACCTTTCTACTAATAAAAATGTTGTAAAGGATGTAAAGCATTTCCTAATAAATCTCAGCTAATCTGAACTGTAGTAATGTGTTTATAATTGTTTTATTCTCAGTGAATTGTCCTATAAAGGTGATATTTAATCCTAGATTGCCAACGTCTCTAAAGAGCACTACTAGGCCAACAATATATACGATTTATTTGTTAAAAAACATCTGTTAAATTGCTGAAATTATTATTGTTATATTTATATCGTTTCATTAAAATGTTTTCTATAAAAATGAAGTCAATTTTTCCCTTCGTGTGAATATGTATCGTGATCAAATGTTCTGTTGGTGGGTTTACGGAAATATAAATTTATATGATAAATACTTAATATTAATTTTTATTTTTCATGAATTTTGTATTTGAGCTGTAAGAATATGTTAATTTTAGATATCATTGTCTATTATGAATTTCTTCAACCATGTTTGATATCTTTTCCGTTCTCTTTCAAGTCATTATATTTCTTTGCATTTCATAATTTATTTAGTTCTTGTTAAATTGATTGTTGATATTCGTTAATGGGAGTATTTTTCGCCGTTTCTACTTAAAACACACAACATCCAATAATATATCATCATGATACCTTGAAAACTGAAGTTGGTTGTGCATGTAAAGGAAGTTTTTAAATAGTGCCACACACAAAACAAAAAATAATAAAAAAAATATAATTTAACTATGAATGATAGAGCAAATTTTTTTTAGGGATAGTAATCGTTATTAGTTTCAAATTTATCAAAATCCGATGGGTTTCTCAGGACCGGGAGAATTGACGTAGAATAACCGAGTAACTCAAAGTTTTTTATAATACTGTAAAATTGCAAATGTTTGCGCTATTGCTGTTATCGTGCATTTTTCACTTGGGTTCTTTTAAGGATCAGATCAACTCTGATTACATAAATCCATAAAAGATGAAGCAGGTTAAATGGAGCTCAGCAAAAGCTTACACAAGAACAATATTATGGAGTGAAATCGGTTTAGCACACTCCACCGGCAAATCAATCCGCAATCAACTTTAATGGAGATATCACCCTCACCTCAAGAAGAAAGAAAAGGACAAGATGTCGAACAAATTTCTGCGTTTTTATTGCTGTACCCAACGGCAGGCCGTCGCGTTGGAATGGGAATAGGCACAAAATGAGGCTTAGCTATTGCGACAAGATAATGGCTCTTAGTGTAAGGCAACCTCATCGAGTTATGGCCCAATGTGATCGCTACCAGTTTCTTTTCGATATTTTTCCATTTTTTTTTTTTAATCTTTTTTTCACTGTGAGCCAAGGTATGCGCTTTATAACCCTCGTTAACCCAATTAGTTCTGACCGCCACCACAGAGCTCACTGTCACGATCGACGCTTTGTGCGTTGAAGCTCTTTTTTGTCACGGAAGGTGCCTGTACCGTTAGAAATTCATGCCCTGCTCTGATCCTATCAGCATTACCGAAGGATGTCTTAAATAATGATTAATAATTGTTTAAGAATTGTAAAGAAGTTATTAAACCATTTCCATGTGATTTTTTCCATTCATTTTTTCTCTGAGGAATACTGTTAATTTTTAGGTCATCAGAAGAAGTGTCGTGGCAAAACGCATCGATGCATGACGGTGCACTTGATTTTCGGCGTCAAATCGAAGAAATATTATGTTAGCCTTAATCATCATAAGGTCTTTACGCGTACAAATACGTTAAATTAATTAATCACTAATTCTTATATTAATGATTAGTAACACTGAGCTCAATTTTTTGTTTTACATATATTTTAAAATTAATATATGACAATTCAAGGAAGATAGTACGGGTAGCGGTCAATAAAGGTATCAAAATAGTAACAAAAAACTATTTATTGTTAACCAACTTTGCAGGGCTTCGTCAGGGCTAAGTAAGAAAACAAGATACAAATATTTTAGAATTAATAAAACATTTTAAATAAAAAACATTTCAAAACAATTGTTAAGTTTATAAATTATATAAAAAATTAAAAATAGTAAAATGTTAATAATAACAATATGAGAAAATATACATCTTGGTAGACTGGAGAGAAGTTGTTAATTTAGAACTTATATCAAACCTGGTTATATTTATTAACAACTTGTCTCCAGTCAACCAACATGTATATTTTCTCATATTGTTAGTATTAATATTTTACTATTTTTAATTTTTTATATAATTTATAAACTTAACAATTGTTTTGAAATGTTTTTTATTTAAAATGTTTTATTAATTCTAAAATGTTTGTATCTTGTTTTCTTATTTAGCCCTGACAAAACCCTGCAAACTGGGGCGAAACGTTGGTTAACAATGAATAGTTTTCTTATACGATTTTGATACATTTATTGATCGCCACCCATACAATCTTCTTCCAATAAAATATGACAAATTATATATTTATGATTTATGATATTATATATGTATGATACACATATACATTTATTCAAGTTTAATATAAAAATAATTGCAAAAAATGTTTACTATATCGTTCTAGTTAGTTTTGAAATTGTATATTTAAATCAAAAATATATCTCAATAATTCTTTAACATCCCTAATATCATCATTTAAACCAGTCATTAAAACCAATCATTAACTAAACTTTATTGCGTACTATTATTTACTTTACTACTTTATTCCTCTTAAAATATAAGGAAAGGACGGAAAACAGTGCTAAGTAAATGCCCAATAACCTATGAAATCACAAATATTTAAGATGCTTTACCTATATTATACTGAATTTAAAAGAAAATACTAATTTAATAATAGAAAGTGCCACTATAACCCATAAAGGGCCTTGAGCTCAGTTCTAATAATACATCAAACACTTAGTTAGATATTTATTCCTAAGCCTAAATGGCTTACGTGTGGCTCGAAGGAATCCATCAGGACGCCTCTACACAACAATGAATGAATATCAATGTAGTTGGCAAGAAACCACGTGGGAGGCCTAAAAACGAGATTGATGGGCAGAATTAATAGAGATATGAAAGAGCTGCATGCAGCAAACTGGAAAGCAGGGCAAAGGTAGAGATTGCCGGTTCGGGCAGGCAAAGATCTCCAAGGTCCATGGAGCTAACCGTAAAAAAAAAATTAGCCTACGAGAAGTAAACACAGCATAGACAAGATGTTGCTATAGGTTTTGCTATTTAATATAAATAGATTCTGCTTCTAAATTACTAAATTATTGAAAAAATTCAATATCACTGCCAGGGTATCCTGTCATTCTCTTGCAGCCCCCAGGCACCCACCACGTTCAGTTTGGAAACCACTTTTCTAAAAAATGGTCTTTCGGTTTTCTATTTAATTATATGTTATATTTTTTAACA
>NW_027112407.1:216999-220106 GCF_000696795.3 Halyomorpha halys | reverse complement strand
ACTTCGTACGATTTATGTACTAATTTGAAATATATCAATGCATTTAAGGGTTAGGATGTAAATACACTAAATTCGTGTTGAACTAGATTTGATAATTTATGGTGCAGACACCTTATATTGAGATAACAGGAATAGGTTCTGTCAATGCAATTGTGGTTTGTTTTAATCTTCTCATACTTAACTATTAACGTACATATGTGCATTCTTCCGATAAAGTACGCTATCTAATTTTGAAAGATACGATGGGGATTATTGCATATTAATTGCACGGGAATGTTATTAAAGATGAAGGAGGCACTGGTAGAGGATAGATCATGGCGGCCGTTGTTTATCACCGATAGAACAGATACGATAAGACTCCTCGTTAACATCGGGTACCGGTTCTCTCCCCTCCCCTTCGTCTACCCCAACGGTAATTAACCTTGCACAATCAATAAGATAGTTTAATTAGTACATGGAGAGAAATTGAGGCGAACGCTGCATCTGCGTAAAGTTTCTAGTTCAACTAAGGCAGATTGGAATGTAGAGTTAATGTAGTACCTAACCCTAGCACTATTGATGTGGGCGAAGTGCTTTGTAGCTACACCGATAGTCTAATGAGTAGGCCTGTACAAGATATATTATCAATCGTTTAATATTTCCATGTATATATATAAACCTTTTTATTTTTATAATTTATTTATTGTTATTTACAATTGTATACATATATACACATCAAGTAAATTTGCTGTAAGTGATTTTATGATATGATACAAACATGTGGAGAATCTACCCATTGATAGTACTCCAAAAACACTTCTAAAGGATAAGATATCGAGGCCATCTTCTTTTCAGACGCCTAGAAGGATTATTAGGTAATGAAGGAGAAGCCAGGCTAGAAACGAGTTGGTTTGTGTGGTTGGGAAGTTTATTATGGAAGGATTGGTATCCATGACATCGAGTTCCTGATGGATGATTTGATTTGTGACAAAGTAAGGAGCATTAAGGACTTTTCAATGTGGTTTCATTTTACTATTTTTTTTTATCAGTCTCCTCCCGTGTTTAATAAATATTTCAAAGGTGAGATAGGATAAATGCTAATACGGGGTTGAGAGGACCTGCGAAACCTACCTTTTATTTTTTTTAACGTTACAATTTCCTTCGAGAGATTATAATGTTTTCATTTTTTCCTGATTTAGCGATTATCAAACACTGTTTGTCTTATTTATGAATAAGACATTGGTTTATGAACCATAAATGCTTATTCGCTGAAATTTTGTGTTGTATAAGCATAATAATTAAAACTACTTAAACTTATTTTTTTCACTTGCCACGTTGGCCTTAGTGGGATTGGGGCCCATACGCTGTTTCCTCAATCTCTAAGTGATAATCCCGCAGTTCATACTTCTTCCGTATGTCTGACTACCAGTTGCCCATTGCTGCGTCTCAACTAAGAAACCTGCCTTACAAAGTGCTCTCCATCGACTAAGTCAAATGAAAACGAGATTGAGGATGTCGTAAAGTGTTCTAGAATGCTAGGTCGCGGGGCTATATAAACAATGGCATAAAACAAGGATGTAAATTTCTCCTTGACAAGTTAAAAGGGTACCTAGGCTAGATGGATGGCTGTTGTGGTTCTGTCTTCGAGAAAGAGAGAAAAACCAGAGCCCGGTTTGTTCTTTGAGTCGTGGGTCATTCATAGGGAATTGCTGAATGGGATTGGCAGGTATTTCAAACCTGTCCAACCTTTTTGGCTGAACTTTTGGTCTTATTCATTATTAATTGAATCGTCGAAAATCATTCTTAATTTATTTATTCCTCAAAATTATATTCGAAAACGTTCTTCATATGCTAACTAGATCCCCCTAATAATATTTTTGGCCTTATTAAGAAAAATTAAATTCCTTCCTGGATTTCGAATTTAGTACTGATAGGGTATAAGGCAGATACTCATTTCTCAAACGAGGCTTTTATACTGAATAGATTCGGAATAAATCTAAAAACAAAGCATCTATTGCAGTCTACTAGTTCTAGCCACTAATTGTGTCTTTTTCAATTTATGTACTAATCATAGGGAATAAAATCTGATTTGAAAATCCTCACTGATTTTATGATGTGCCGGTACCATAGGCTGTGTAGCCTTCATTTTAAAAATAAACCTATACCGGAATTATATGGTACATTATAAATATTTTAAAAATAATTGGACTATCGGTATTTGTTTATTTTAATAAGCATATTCAAATTATCACCGAATGGAAAGAGTTTCATTTGTTATTTGAAGTGATATGAACTTAAATAAAAATTTAAGATTAATTTAATTAAAATTTTTGAAAGTCTTCTGTTTCGGATTTTCTTCACCAAGCAGTAACTGACGATGACGAAATTTAAAAGAAATTCTTTTAATTTTCGCGTTTCCCCGAAGGAACTTCTTTGTAGTGAATTGATTTTTTTTGGAAGGCTCATCAATTTACCCTTACAACTCTTTCTCACTTAAAATCAACCGATGAAAACATAGATATTGCTATGACATTATTCTGTATGGAATCTCCATCATGTAGCACTTGGACGGTCCCAGGGATTGTCCTCATGTTCCTTTAGTGCACTCCAGACTCTCTCACAACGGCAGGGAGGAAAAGCTCCCGGTGACCCCCAGGTAGCTGGGCGACCACGCCCCACGGATGAGTTACGGGAGATGAGGATTTTAATTACCTCTGAGGCTGTATTAGAGATAGGGTGGCCCGATAGGCCGAACCAATCACCAACCACTAATCATACTCACTCCTCCCTGCTTCTTCTCCTTATATATTTAGTCCTTACCTCTTTATCCAGGATGTGCCTTGTCCTTACTCAGGGATATTGAGGAATGTGAAGATCCGGCTAGAAGATTTCAAGTTTGGATCTCAAAAATATACAGTGGACCTTCTTCTTATCGCGTTATACGGGTTAGTAAACTGAAAATCTTTGAAAGTCCTATGAACACAGGACTGTCACAAAATATGCGAATCAAAGTAAAAGACAATTTTCGTTTACCAAAATATAATTTATTCTAAGAACGTGATCCGGGTAGAGGTCAAGAAAGGTTCACAAAATAGAAAAAAAATATTTATTACTAACGTTATGTCCCA
>NW_027112407.1:209412-216588 GCF_000696795.3 Halyomorpha halys | reverse complement strand
TATTTATGTACTTTAATAACATAAAGTGATACACTTCCAAAATGACAAGACCAGGTGTTTAGATATTTATTGCTAATATATATGTATGAGAATACTGTTTTATACTATTAAGTTATTTTGTGACTAATTACCTTTTTTTATTTAAAACCTTTCTAATTTATTATTTTATTTTTCAGGTATTTGAAAATCTCCTATGTTATCAGTTTGAATAAGGAAAACAATGAGTGAGTAGAGTTTTAACAGCTAATGTTTACTAATTTGCTACAGTTTATTTTTTTTCTCTTTCTCTCTAATTGACGAATAGTTTCTACGTTACACTTTTTTTCTACGTGACGTATATCAGTGATGCTAAGTGTAGTAATATCACAACAGTTGGGAAGTATGAAATTGCTTATCTATATGCTAATAGTGAACTTAACCTCAGATATATGTATGTGTGGGTGTATAAGGTTATATAAAAGGCAGTAGTTGTAGCTTACTGCAACTATTAATCAATAATACTTACCAAGTATAAAACAAATCCTGATAGTTCGACAATACTGCCACTAGAGCGAATATAGTAGTTCACTATGTTAGTGATAACGACAGCTGTCACCTTGCCTAATACAGTCACTATCCGTCTCCATGGAACCTGAGCTTCAAGGGCATTGTTCTGTAAGCTTAATCAAAAGGGACCAACAGGAGTTTTACTTACAAACAAATAATTTTAAAACGTTCAGTTTTCCCTCTCAGCTTTAATTAGGAATAGATTTCATATAATTTATTTTTTTTAATTATATCTGTAAATTTTCATACTTACGGTATGATTATCATCCGATACGCGTCAGCATCCGCTGGAACCGGAGGTTCCTTTTAGAGAAGTCTTTGGGATAATGGACAGTGGCCATTCCAGGTATAAAATTATAGTCCTTATCTCCTGAGATTGTTGGAATTAATTAAGGATAAAAGTTAATTAGAAATAATTAATATCTTCTCTCCCTTATCTTGAGATCTGACCGGTGGTATATATTTGTTTATAAATGAGCATAAAGCAATCTTATCTTCTCATGCTAGTGACAAGCGCCCATTTCCAGAGTTCGCTAGTGGTGGAGTGGGTAAGAGTAGAGAGAATTAATACCTTATAAAAAGCAAAATTCTCATTTGTGGCCTCATAATATTATTATAGATACAGTCTCTATTCCTACAATGAGTAATAAATCAGTCCATTTTGTTTAATACCAGTTATCAAAGTTTTCTTTCTGATTCTAGTGTTTTTATGGAACAATGGTTATTCATATTGATAATTCTTCAGTCTGTTGGCCCATTTTCACTTCTTTTAGCCTAAACTCTATTTCAGATTTTTTTTTTATGTTTGTAAATGTTTCTCATTCGCTCTTATGTTTCTAAATAAACAGAGAAAACAAAATAAATATTTGTCGTAAAATATTACGTAAATATCGCTAACCCTTATATTTTGTGATTTTGTGCATCACGTAACATTTCACGTAACAACACGTTAAATTAAACCTGTACGGCTAAAACCCATGAAGGGTCAGGGGTGCTGTATTTAACGAAGTAACGCTACTAGACCATCGGTTGTGGAAGGAGGTGATTTGGTCAGAATCGCACTCGACCGCCAGATTTAAGCCAGTAACAATAGCAACATAAATGGTAACAGCTATAAAGTTTGATAAGTTTTTCTTTGTTTGAAACTTATATTTCGCCATTATAAGGGCATTTATGTACGATAATAAGAACAATGGTGACCGGTATAAAAAAAAAATCTTCAAAAAAAATGGTTTCTGTGTAGTTTAATACTTTTTTTTGCTAAACATTGTTAACAAATAATAATTTACGGGGGGAAAATTACTGATTATATATAGGGCATTTTGTTTTTACAATTTTGATTAGCTGGACCGAGCTACATAAAATAGTAATTAATAAGAAGTTGAAAATGTCAAAATAATGTGGAATTAATACCTAATTATTTTTCTTTTACTAATTAAAAGTATTATCTCAATTAATGTTGATTATAACGAATCTATAGTTTTTAATAATTACCAGTTACTGGAATAGTGTTGAATATCTCATAAATTACATTTTTTTCCGATACCTCTAGAACAGAAAATAATACATAAATTAATAAATTCCATTACATAAATCAAATTAAATACAACTTTTTTCTACCGTTGGTACTTGAAGGTATACAGTGAAATACTTAGCTGAGGTTTTCATGTGTCCATTCTGTGAGACCTACCTGAATATTTGAAAATGAGGGGCCCCTACGTGATGATAGGAATGGGAGAACAAATAATAATTAAAGAAGAAAAATAATATATAAATAATAAGCTAAAATAAACTGATTATTTTTTCATATTTTTTTCTTATTATGCTAAGTAACTATATACATATACTTATGCTGTCTATATACTCTAGGTTACGCTCTACGTTCAAAATACACCTATTACTATTATAATGGCTTACAAAGCCTAGATTAAGACAATATATGACTGATAGTTTATAGAGCCTAGAAAGGTGGGACTGATGAGTTATACTGATCAGATCTTATTAAGTACCGAGCCTCTAGAAGAGGGATGTCGCTGTCGTAATACTAACCTTTATGAAGGGCGACAAGATCTTACACTGATAATGCTCACAATGCTTCTCTTCTTTATTATTTTTAATAAGCCATGCGCTATCCTACCATCGGCTTGTAAGTCATTTATCAGTTTTCTTTCTTGTCCTCCAATGTTCCCATTCTCCCCCTATAAATTCCAGATATATCTTCTTGTTGCACAACTATATGTTGTGTACAACTGACCTTGAAGAAGAACTGGAGCAGGTGAAAAGAAGATGGTAATTACCCGAGATGATACACCTGAATTATGCGTAGGGGCCACTAACAACCCCTAACTACCTGCTACCGCTGTCCCTTGCCCTTTTTACAATAACCAATTTACTTGGAGTGAGGGGTAGTTTCGGCGGCCCTGAGGAATGTCCTTGGGGGTACGATGCTGAGGTGATCTGAGGAAGTATTCATCAATGAAAAGTGCGGTGGGCTGAAAACCTTTCCACTTTCTATGTAGTAATTCAATCTTTTCTTTTTTTTTTTTAAATTTAATTAGGGACAAATCAATTTACGCCGGATCTACGACGTTTGCCTCGAAAATCCCGAACACCTACAAATGCTTGGTAAACCATGAAAGAAGTAAACGTCAATATCTACACGCTTGTGCGTTCCAAAGAGCCAAACTTGGCAGACGTCGGAGATGTGTTGACTATCACCTTCGATTCAAACTATTTATAGGATATACATTAACGATTGGAGAAGTTTGTCGGGGGGTGCGGTCAGCAAAGAACAACATAAATAAACAAAACAATATTTATTTATTCCGACGTTTCGACCTAAGTTTCAGGTCTAAAACAGTTTTAGGCCTGCCTTCTACGCCATAATCCCTGATGAAGACCTGAAACTCAGGTCGAAACGTCGGAATAAAATAAATAAATATTGTTTTGTTTATTTATGTTGTTCTTTGCTAACCGCACCCCCCGACAAACTTCTCCAATCATTAATCTACGGTCAACTATCTATACCTCAATATAAATTAACAAAATTAAGAGAGGTAAAGTGAAAGGAAACGCAAATATCAGTAAAAAAGATGGTAGATGATAAAAATCTATTGCAATGATATTAGATACTCTTTATAAAGTTCAACTATTTTAATAAAATACATATTAATTTTATTACCGAGACCTTTATTGTTTCTATAGATGTGTATTTTTATAAAAATAAAAATCAGTCGACAAGATTTGAAATAATGTAATTACAACCAATTGACATAATTTTAAAATAAACCATCGTTAATTATTGATTAACTAGTTAATAAATCCAAATAATTTAAAAACACGCTTGAGCACGAGTAAATTAGCCAAAATTTGGCAAAAGTATAGCAGCATCTTATGATAATCTAGAACAAATGTTTATAAAATCTTTATAAACTCATTCCTATTTCTTTATATAAGAAATTTTATTTAATGTATTCAAAAATAGTTTAAATGTTGAGAAGTATATGTGATCCTGCATCCTCCCAACTCTCATAAAGCGCATTCGTTTATAAATTATTGCAGCTTTAAAACCATGTGCTGTTGTAAATGATATTTTTATAAATAGTTTAGCAAATATTTTTCGAATAAAATGGTTGGATTTAACTATCTAAATATTTCTCAATTACTGTTATATAGTCTACTGTTAACTATTAGGTACTTTAAACAGTTTCTTTTACATTTATACTGAAGGCAGAGAGAACAAAACTAAATAAGTCCATTAGAAGATTGTCAATTGACCGTGTATAATATTTAAAAGGAAGATGGTTATGGTGTTGTCAAAAGAAGTAATTAAACTATTTATTGTGAGGCAAAGTTTCGACCCACTTTCCAGGGCTTCATATGACTAAAAAAGATACAAACAACTAAAATAATTTAACAAAGCAATAGAAGTTAGTAGTTGTTTGTTTGTATCTTTTTTAGCCTTATGAAGCCCTGGAAAGTGGGTCGAAACTTTGTCTCACAATAAATAGTTTATTTAATTTTTTTTTTAAATTGTTGAGGTGTAAATTTTTTTTAAAGTTTTAAAATCAGCTTCCACTACTTGAATATATTAAAAGGCTAAATTACGCCAACAGCTATGTTAACTTATCTCTCCTGTAAAAAGTTGGGACACTTTTTCAAAGTGTGAAGTTTTTGATGCCCATAGTTTAATGTTTAAGTTGATATATCTCTTTTTAGAGATATATCTCTTGTATATTTTATAATATACAAAACTATAATTTAGTTTTAAATATTATGTTTACATTATAACAACGACATTTAAATTTCCTTCTTTTTTTTTTTTTTTTTTTTTTTGTCAAAAAACATGAAATTTGAAGTTTAATAGATTCCTCATTTTCCCTGCCCAATTGAAGCAATATGACTAAAGTAATTATTTTTCATTAAAGTTGGTCTAAACTTGGTTGGTGGTGGAAATAACACAAAAAAAATTTGATAATTTTTAGAAAGGCCCAGGTTTTCTGTAACATAAAAAGAAAATTTATGAATGATATCACAGTTCAGACCTATTTCATATATTTCTAATGGTGAGTTTTAAAAATAACTTTTATTGGTGATTTTTTACGAGATTACTAGAAAATAAGTCTTTGCTCGACTCACTTAAAATTAAAATAATAATTTTAAATTGACAAAAATAATAAAGTGAAATATTGATTTTTTATCCTTTTTTAAAATATTCCTACAAGGCTCAGCCAAAAATAATTATAAAATTACGATCCGTTTAAATTGGCCTTTAAAAGGGTTGCTCTTCTAGCTATAATTTCTTTCAAGGCGATTTGTTTCCTTAAACTGTGAATTGACTGCTACTTACACACCATTAAAGAATAGTAGAGTAGATAGAATGGTTCTGAAGTTTAATAACAAGATGAGTCCTTAGATGAGATTAGAATAGATGGTGTACAAGATAGAATAGATGGTGACAAAGATGAGTATTCCAAAACGAACTCGACTGAAGAAGAACAAACCGAAGAAACCACATCAGGAGCTTTGAACCGAGATTTCATACAATTTTCACGAAGTAGAAGTGATTAATGAGATTGTTAGCATAGTGAATGCTAAATGTTCTAACGAGGCTAACGGGCAGCCAGCGTGACTCGTCACAACTATCAACATCGTCTACGAGTCCCCACAACATTTAGTGCATACGATCTATGTAAATGATCGCCTCTCATATTAATTTAAAGCTCCATGACAGCAATTAGTGCTGGATAGAGAGGTCTTAACCCAACGTGTTACTCAGCTTCGTGCGCACGGCGGAAGTTTAAATCGTGAACATGTTCCATGTGATGTAGGGTTCTTACTTTCTTATCACAGTCTTAGGGACGGTGTTGTTCAACCCTCAGCAGGATTAACTGTTAAGTATAAATTCTGGAAGATTTACATTATTTACAGGGTAAAACGATGCACAATGTAATTGAAAAATAAGGATCCCGATAAAGCCTTACAAGAATTACTCATTTTGTTAAAAACGTCATTTACATATCCATTTAAACTATTATCTATATAATAACGTATAGAAGACGTTAAATGGTCACATAGACAATATCCTTAAAATATTTTCAGACTTCCTAATAGTTTGAATTCCAAAACAGTTGAAATTTGATAGCCTATATTAATTTGCAGAAATATGGTAAAACATTATTCAAAGGTTTTATTATACTAAAAATTGCTCATAAAAGTTATTTAGAGAGGCCATTTTCAGAAAAATATTTTGTGAAGGACAAACTTCAGGGACTACTCCTCAGACCTCCAGTAAGTTGGGAAATCCGGTCAAAACTGTTGGGAAATTTTATATTTTGTTTTTCTCCTCAACAAATTGTTGCAGCAACGTCCCAGTTCGTGTCATCCGAGAGATTCACAGCTACAAAGAAATTATATTAAATTTAAGGCAAAAGTAGCAATATTATATATCTAACAATTATAAGCAGTAGTCTCCAGTAAATACCGTCTAAATGGTATTTTCTTTTAATTGTAAAAAGAATAAAAATTGATTACATTATATGTATCTAATATCATTATGCGAACTGTATAAGCGTATTCAATGTATACTATTCTTGCTAACTTTTTTTGTCGTGGTTCGATTTAGAGAATTCCTTTTTAGATAATTTAATTACCTAACATGTTGTCTCATTCATGAAAAAAGAATATATACTTTTTGAGTTTTTTGCAAATAATATTTTTTTTGGATATACCTTTTATTTCTTCTGAATAAATTTAGGGTTTTAATAGATTTAAGCTGGCACAGGACGGTTCAGTTCTGGTTTTCAAAAAACTGCCTGTAAATCGGTAAAATTCTTCCAGCCTTAGATAGAATAATAATTATAAAGGTCTAACGAACCCGAAGGTTCAATGCCGATACCACCAACCGCTCTCCGCAACCATCCTTCCAGCAACGCCCCTCTAAACCCAATTCCAGCAAATCTGCTTTAATGCAATCCTCCCATCTACTTTGGTTCAGTGTTTATTAACATTTTAGGGATCCGTTTGTTACTAAGCCCTACAATCTTACATGCCCATTTAATACGCCGCAATGCTATAACTAGAATTATATTTCCTGGGTGTAGGTCCCTTAATTGAGCGTTGTGTAATCTT
>NW_027112407.1:201843-209304 GCF_000696795.3 Halyomorpha halys | reverse complement strand
AAAAAAAATATATTTATTAAATTATATCATCATGTCTTTATTTATCAGTGTCTATGTAGAGAGTATTTTATTATTTTAGTTTCTTCTAAGAAAAATAACTAAAAATATACATTTATAGTCAAAAATTAGTTTTTATTATTTATTAGAGTATATACACCATTAAAGCATTCCTGAGTGTACTTGAGTTGTAAAGACATTTTCTGGATAATTGAATAAACTAGGTACAGTATCCCTGGTATTGCTGGGAGGGTAGTAGCGCCATCCCACATGCTGCCCACACCAGCTCACCTCTGGCATAAATTTACCTGAGTATGGGTCATTAACGTGCGAACTCCCCTCTTCAGAATTCATAAAAAGTATCTGCTTTCTTCTATTTGCCTTCCAAAAACCCAAGATTAGGAAATATCTCTGTGTACATTAAGTTGAGATCATTTTTTATGACTGAATTATTTATTGGACCTACTTCCAAATTTTTATTTATTGAGCTAAAACCTCTAAAGGTATGAAAATGTGATCCGTATTAACAAGGATTTGTTGTTGTCATATTTAAAAAAAAAAATTCAAGAAAAATTCATTCTCTAAAAAATCGAGATATATGTAGTAGAAATATTTTTAAAAATTATATTATTTATATGGTGTTAAAATTTTGAGGCAGAAGAATTTCTTTCCCAAAAATATTTTTTAAAGCTGATAACAGCACAGTGTCTGCTTTTGATTTCTTAATTTTTTTTTAAACGTTATAACTTTTTCTAACCTGTATATGAAATACATATAGAGAAGTATTACAGTCGTAAATAACCTCAAATACGAGTTTTCAACTAAAATACACGTTTTAAAGTCCTCCAAATTCAAATAACCAAGCTTCACAAAATGTGTGTATATGGACAGTGAATATCAAAAAACGAAAATTTGTATAAAATTGAAATGACATATTAATGAAAGTATATGCCTTGTATATTACAGACTTTTTCTCTAAAACCGATCAGAAGTTTGGCTTTAAATCATCCAATTTTTTTTCATATCACTCTGTTAATTTTCAGACTTCGAACTATGCACCACTCTGTTATTATAAAAATGTATAAATGTGGAATTATGAGATTAATTTACTAAAGGAAAAATATGTTAAACTAATGTTGAATATATCTTTTTCGAACAGAGTAAATTAAGTAATTTAAAATATTTTGCATACATTTTTTGTATAGATAATTTTATTTCAAAGCTGGATTCTCTTCTTTATAGTATTTATGAAAAACTTTATTTGTATATATATCAATATTCACTAAATAAAGGTTGTTATAACACAAATCTGTCATATATTGGACTATTAACTCATAGTTAAGTAAAAAATTTAATACCAAAATATATGTTTTCATTATTTATGAAAACTGATCACTATTAATTTAAAAGCAATGACAAATCTAGTAGCCATTTAACAAATGCATATTAAATCTAATTTTACTACTTTACCTTTATTGATAATTTTACATATATCTCCAAAATATAATTCAACCTGACATTGGTGTTTATCCATATAAAGGTATAAACACGGAATCCTCACTATGCCAACCAATAGGTAGAGATGAGATGTATGTTTTGTTTACTTGAATTTATATATCAGTTATGAAAAACCTGAGTATTTCATGGACTCAAAAGATTTTTGTTGTAGATAATTTATTTTTATTTTAAAAATAATTTTTTTAAGATAACATTTTATTTCCAGTACTATTTTCAAATCTGAAATGTTCCTGAAATTTTGCAACGTTTTTCCACATATGACTATCTCAAAAAGGAAATTCAGATAATGTACGAGCTTTCTCTAAATCTCGAACAAGTTGCTTTTCCTTGCTTAAAATGTTACCTGTTACCACTTACTTCACAAGTAGCTAACGTTCGAAATTTTCGGTTTCGTAGAATACATTTTGCGAAAGATGCGGAGATACAGGCAGCGTTATGACATATCCCATTACTCCTTAACCAATCCAACAGCGCCTTCCACTTCTGACTCCATCTCCCATAGAGATAAACTTCGGGATGGCGGACAACCCTTTGCAATATACCGGCAGACACCTCCAGATGAAACAAATGGGGCTCTCCTCGTTGGCTAAGAGACTTTTCCCGTAACTCCTGAGACACAGAAAGCGCGAGGCAATTTCGCTTGCCCTAGGCAATGTATTATTTCTAATCCGCTGCCATGGGGCAGGATGAATTATGTGGTACAGGAATGTTTGAACTTTTATCTTATTTCATTTATTTTTTCTAACTCATTTTATTCAGTAGTTCAAGTGCGTAACAAGAAACAGGTTGAGTTCAAAGTTCCTAAGTTTGAAGTAATTTTTTATATTGATACTGACTGAAAATCTATTTAACATTTTACATTAATTTTTAAATACGTGTTGTTTTATGACATACTAACATCAGGTCCCTCTGATCTGGAATATATCACGAATCTTAACATTTGTATTAAACTAAGACATTTGTGTATGTAAATGACAGAATTTTGTACAATTTCTCGAAAAAAATTTATGATTAATAGTTTGTTTATAATTTATAATCCTTATGTTTCAAATAGATGTTGATTTCTCCCTTACTTTTCCTTATCCGAGCTCCTTAAGTACAGGTACCAATATACAATGTTAGGAATATAAGCATGATTAATAGTTTGTTTATAATTTATAATCCTTATGTTTCAAATAGATGTTGATTTCTCCCTTACTTTACCTTATCCGAGCTCCTTAAGTACAGGTACCAATATACAATGTTAGGAATATAAGCATGATTAATAGTTTGTTTATAATTTATAATCCTTATGTTTCAAATAGATGTTGATTTCTCCCTTACTTTACCTTATCCGAGCTCCTTAAGTACAGGTACCAATATACAATGTTAGGAATATGAGCATATAAATAAGATCAACACCAAAGTGAACCAGAGGCTAAACGAAGTCCATCTCCATTAACCATTCGTAGAAAGTGTTTTCCTCTATTGTCTTTATGTCTCGTGTTTCCAGTGTAGCATATTTCCTCAAGATTAGTTGTGGGAGTATTTCTTCCTCCCTCCAGTAATTGCTATCCCGTGACGTTAGCGGGAGTATATTTTTTTCGGAAATTGGAAAACATCAAAGCAGGGGACGGAGAGCGGTAAATGACACTATTACAGCACCTCCTGCTATTTACTTAATGGCGGTAATGCTGCCCCCGACCTTGGCGCTCTGGTGATTAGTCGAAATTGTTTCCCTCATAATGGGCTCACTTAGGTTCACGCGACCGTCTTCGGCCCTGGAACCAGTGCGTCCATTCTCTTCTTGGAGGATGACCGCATAGCAGGGTGTTGACGAA
Organism: Halyomorpha halys; assembly: GCF_000696795.3. Classification (NCBI taxonomy): domain Eukaryota; kingdom Metazoa; phylum Arthropoda; class Insecta; order Hemiptera; family Pentatomidae; genus Halyomorpha; species Halyomorpha halys. The sequence continues at coordinate 205,969 of NW_027112407.1, read as the reverse complement.
CGCTTCCTTTATAGTAATGATTTCTAAAAGCTGTAATAGTCCAGAGTATCCTGGAAGGTAAAACATGGAGCTTTGATACTGGTAAAACATTTTCTTGAGAAGACAGGTAGAAAAAAAAAGAAAAGACGTTTACTGGAACTAGTGGCATCATACCCGAAAGATCTTCTCCTTTACCCTCTTCATAATATATTTTTCTATTTATCTGTAACGTAATTGTGACACTACAACAATGGTGTCAGAACTCACCTTTAGCCAATATTGTGTACCAATAATTTTTTATTGTATTAAATAGTGGCAATCCCTTAGGATTTTCTTTTTTTCATAATGACATAATTAAAAAAACAAAATAAATATGGCTACGTAATGATTCTACTTTATTTATAAGTGGAACTGGAATGCACACTTTGTCCATCAAAACAATGTCTAAGTCATTAAAATAGTACATTGTAAAAAAAGGATCACTCCATGTGGATAGTCGCTTAACGTCAATATTGGCTGATGCTTAAATAAACAAATTGGAAGAAGATAGTTGACCGTATGAAGTAGATTGTAGGAAGATAGTCCGGGTGGCGGTCAGTCCGGTAACGAAGCCCTGCTAAGTGGGGCGAAACGTTGGTTAAAAATAAATAGTTTTCTTCTACTATTATGATAACTTTATAGACCACAAACCAGAACATCTTCCTACAATAAATTAACAAATCATTTCGCCTGGTAATGTACACAATTAAATGCTTGTTATTAACGTTTTTAATAACGAGTTCTAATGAATTTTAACAACATCGATAATGTTAAAAGTCTGTTGGTATACACAAATCCAAAACTTTTTAGTATGAAGGTTTAGCACATTATGTTACTGTAGGCATTTTGCTAAATCCAGGTCGAACATAGGTACCTGTAATCTATAAGGCCACTGTGATCGACCCCTTTCAAATTTTCAATTTATTTTTTTTAAAAAAGGCCTTGCTTTCCAAATATTAAATTTAACTAGTATATGTTTCTATTGATAACCCAAGGTTGTTCAGGAAATGAATTATCCTAGCTGTAGGGCCTCATATTACTAACTGCTCAAGACAAAGACGGCTTTGTCAGTACTGAAGTTTCTGTTTGACCATAGGAACTTTGAAAATGTTGTGGTAGGGGGTGACGATTAATCTAACATGTATCTATATATAATTTTTTATATAATTTATATAATTTTACTGATTGAGAGGGTTATACTATATGTTAAGATTAATTCTTCTTAGATTTCTGGAATATCAGCTACCCGGAAGCGTTCAAGAGATTTTAGATGATTTTGTGCTATTTGCTTAAATAATTTTCTTATAATGCTACGTGTTTCAAGAAAGACTGCTTTTTGAGCCTCTTTCTAGTTCTAAAAGTCCAGCCCAAGATCTTGTGTTTTTCAATATAAGACCATTATTATTTTATTCATGTGATAAAGTGTTTTTAGCTCTAATACAAGCTCCATGTGCTTGATCTGGCTTGATACTTCCATGTGCTATAATCTGGTGGTTAGGGGTGGTGTAAAACTTTTGTATTTGCCTTTTCAAATAGCTTTTCTCTGGGGTATTACGATAATATGGAACCGAATGATTGCTTCGTAACCCTAGTTTCCTACAGAGACTTTAGTGATATATTTTTTCACACTCTGAATAGATTCATGACACAAGCGAAGGCGACATTTATCTGTGACGGGATTCTCTTTTAGAATATGTCGCCTATAATCCTTTGTTGCTTGTATCGCGATGTAAAATCCTTCGGTTTCTCTAAAGATATGACGTGTCTTTAGCCATTCAATAGAAAATTCTTTGTCGATCTCAGGCCCGTGGGACTGGTGACAGAACCTACTATGTCGTTCCTTTCTTTCCTTGAAGTTTTTAGGGAATCTTCACTTTTTATTTCACGCATTATAGGATTTCAGGGATTAAGGGTCGTTTAATCTTTATCCATTCCTCTCTACATGTCTATCTCTATCTCTCTCTCTCATATATATATATATTATTTAAGCCACAACATTCCCTTCTTTTTGAATGAGATAATCTCTCACAAACCTGCTCACGATTATCTGTGAAACCTATTAGACTTTCCGGGCTACTCCAGCAGACGATGAAAAGAAAAATATGAAAAAGTTCATCCCTCTTTGTCGTTTTTGAGGCAGAAAAATTCAGGAATTTATGAAGCGCCCTAATAACACGGCGAGGCTGGATATAGTGCAAATGGAAAGCCTTCTATCATTAAATTAAATCATTTAATTACACCTATTAATATTCGTAATCTTGATCTAAATTAAAAGGAGGAGAGAATGCGGAGGCCGTGGACGATTACCTCACCTGTTATCTCTTCTCTCTCATCGTAATAATGTTATTAATAACGTCGTCATTAGCTTCGTAGCGTATCACTCCAAGTCCCCGTATCCATGGGCTTCGATAACCTACGTAATGCCTACGTCGTGATCCGACTTTCGTAAACCGCGTATCATCTTATGAACGGTAACGGTATCCCCAATCCGCGCCGCCCGGCATCTTCAAATTGGACATTTTAACATTTTGAAGAAAACTTTAATTCAAAATCGTGTTATAAGCACTCGTATTTTTTTTTCTTTAAAGCAAACAGTATTATCAACCCCGTTATGAGGAGGCTATGCATATCGTGAAGTAATTTAAATTGCTTATAGAAACGTGTGTTTTAAGCTATCAATATTTAACCCCTTTTCGAACCGTTACTCTAGAAAGATTTTGAGTAATTTCGTGTAATTATTTCTGAAACGTTTGACCATTTCTCACCTGAATTGCACTTGAGAAAATGCACTTGTAATCACCCTAAACCAGGTTCTTCCTGTTAAAATGTTATGTTGATGAAATTGTGAAGTTGGATTTATATTTTAATGATCACTCATAGGCCTAGTGAGATCATATCTTTTAATATAATTTTCACAAATAAAATTAAGAAAAAAAAGCTTGAAATATAGTTTAAATATTTTTTAACAGCCATTCTCTGATAACTTGCCCAGAACTAACTAAAATGTGATTCGAAATGTACAGTAATGAGTTTTTTCTTGAGATTTCTCTTAATTTATACTGAAAAAATAACATTCATAAAAACATGCCTACTTATCCATATTTTTTTTATAGAATGTTGTTATGTTTCTTATATTCTCATAAATCCTAAATCTCAATATATATCCCAATATATCCCTTGTCTGACGATAGATATTCCTATGCAAGTTTTATAGATTTTTATGTTTTATGGTCCTCGCCGTCTTATTATATCGTGCCTAAAAAATACCTTACACTCTCAGAATCTACAAGGGAAACACTTTTAAATCTATTTGATACATTAGTTGCTCTTAAAAATTAATACTAATTTTTTTCTGAAAACTAGAAAATGATTTAAGCTGAATTGATGTTTTTAATTATTTGTATCGTAATTAATTTGAATTTAAATAGGTTAATAAAGTTTGAAGATAATAAAAATTAAATATGTACCCAATTTAATTTAGACAAACCATCAGTTTTTTAATGGTTTACCAATTTTATGATATTAATTCGTAATCCGTGAAATGAACCTTCCTAAATTCAAGGTTAAGTATAGTAATCAATACATCCCTGCTTTCTTTGGAAAATAGCTACTATTAAATTAAATTACATATCAACAACCCTGTATTTATTAATGGAAAGGAATAAAAAAAAAAGTATTGATCGTGGAAGACGAAATAATATTAATAGAGAATTTAAAATTTTATTAGTAAAGAATTTCTCCTTCCCCCTCTCAAAAAAAGTTTTCGGTCGTTCCTTTGCCTGCTAATGAAGACTGGAAACTCTTACAAACATGGAAAGGTGTTTTACGACGATGAGATATGCCACCGAGAGAGATACCTGAGCAAAGAACAGAATACCAGGAGTCCAAATGTTTGTTCTCAGCATCAACCCTTCTTTAACACTTACCTTCTAAAATGTACTCTTAGGTAGCACAGGAGTGGGTGGTCTGTCGTCAACCTATCCAGTTCCGTTTTTCGACTGGGTTTTATTGGAGCGGCTTCTCTTTGTCTTCGTGCGGTTCTGTTTACCGATTATTCTACTATGGCTCTTATCATGTCTTCGAGAATAGAAGCATTTTTGGTAGGAAT
>NW_027112407.1:185206-201223 GCF_000696795.3 Halyomorpha halys | reverse complement strand
GTTCTGTTTACCGATTATTCTACTATGGCTCTTATCATGTCTTCGAGAATAGAAGCATTTTTGGTAGGAATAAAAATGCAAACAGTTTTGATGCTTACTGAAGAAGTATATTATCCAGAATGAACATAGTCTATTTGCGTCACAGTTAATCCAGTTTATTCCAGATACTTTTTATATGGTACTGTACCCAAGCCCGTCACTTGTGGCGTCCCCCAGGGTTCGGTCCTTGCGCCAGTTCTGTTCAATATATATACTGCCCACATAGTCGGGACTAAATTTGTCGATGCTCAAATATCTGCATATGCTTATGACATAGCCATATACTCGGCAAGCATGAATGCAGACAAGGCAATGGACCAGGCCGCCGCAGCGGCCCAACTCATCGCTAACAAACTACGAGACATAAACATTCACATCAATCCACAAAAAACAGACGTCATCACTTTCTCATACAAGAAAACTCCCAACAGAGCACCTAAACTCAACGAACAAACAATACAAACCAAGAAACCTCTCACTTACCTAGGCATTAAACTAGAAACACATCTATCTTTCACTGCACAAATACAGAACAGAATACAAATCGTCAAGACAACATCATACCAACTTAAACACCTCATCTACTCACCAGGGCTGTCACTCAGACTCAAATTACTCATCTACAAATTTTATATTTTTAATAATATATATTATATATTAAAATATATTTCTTTCGATTACTTTTCTATCGATGGTTTCTTATTTAGTCTTATATTAATCCTAAGCTAGTGCATCTTTTTTGTTGAGACGTTTGGGAGGATGAAACATAAAAATATCAAAATTTCAGTTAAAAAAATCAATTATGGGTCTATAGACTTGATCCTACCCTACTTTTGTGTAAGTATACACTGGAATAAATCAAAACTTCTTAGGTTCATATAATCCTTTGTTATATGAATGAATTATATAATTTTTGGTCGACAGATATCTATGCAGTAAAACCACAATTGTCACATTTTTTTCTTGCCTAATTTTTTTCTACATGGTTACCACTTCAGGTAATTCTACGTCCTGTACAAATGCCTTGTAAACAATTGGAGTAACAAGCATAGGTACCTTTTATCGGCTATTACACTTGCTAACATTATTTTCATTATAATAAGGAAACAAATAATGATAGGCCAATTAAAAGGAAACGTAATTAGCAAAGGTAGATGATAAAATTGATCGAAATTGTACCTATAACCTATAACATATAGATTCAACTGTTATTTCTAATTTTTTATCAGATATTCGTTAATTTAAATACACATACACATAATGTTTTTATAAACTTATGTATGTGATGTGTTAAATAAAAAATAAACCACTAAACTCAATTGACAAGATTCAAACTATAGAAATTACACTCAAGTTAAACCAACCACACGCCTGCGTATGCGCGAATTTACTAGAGTTTGGCAAACATGTAGCGGCAACTTTACTCTCAAACAAATAATGTCTGAACTAGAGATAATTTGTAAATAATCATCTATAATATATACATTTGTTAGTATACAGTATCAGAAAAATAGTGTTTCTCTAATATTTTCGAATGTTTGTTCATGTTTTTTCGGATTTGATTATTCAACTATTTTTAGGTATTTTAAGATCGATCTATGTTCGTGAATCCATTAAAAAAAAAAAAATAAATACCAAACACAATTATAAATATTTAAAATTGAGGAATTATATTTATGGGACATTTTTACATCTAAATTCAAGTGTTTAGGAAACGTTTGAGGCATAGCAATTTAATTTATTAAAAAAAATAATAAGGGTAGGAAATATAGTACGAAACTAAAAAAAAATTAGAAATTTTTTTTTTATTATACGGATAAAATATTTAATAGAAAAAACTTCGGATCAATGATTTAAGGTAACAAGAGAGACAGACCAATATTATTTAGTTACGTTAGGAGTAGGCTTGATTGACTTAGACTTCATGGTTGTTCTTGCATAAAAAAAGTTCTGCTCTTGCATTTCGATTACTTAACGAATAAGACTAAGAGACGAGTAAGAGAAGAACCAAGCCGCAATTACTCTTTAGACGTCTTTCGCCGTCAGAGCTTCCATTATCCTGTTTGAATTTCTCCTCAGTAGAGAATAATTTTTATTCTGATTTTTTTTTTTATTATTTCTTTTTTGTATTCTGTTCCTTTAAGTATTTCTAAAATTAAAACCAAACTGAAATAGCTGTTATTAAGGAGTGGAATCGACGTCTTAAACACATAATTGATGCCAAGGAGCCCTAAGCTAGTTCCAATCTAATCTTTTCATTTTACAGCCCCATCAGGGTTATCGGCATTCATATAATTAACTTAAAGGGAACTTCTTTTCTTCATAAAGCTGCTCTTCCAACGAGATATTAATCCGTAATAAGTTTCCAAAGAGCATATTCTTCAATAATTTTTAGTTTTTATCTATTTAGGATCCTGATTTTGATTTAATATATTATTCGTCTTGTTCCTAGGTGTAGAAAAATAAGGGCTGAACCTGAAATTTATAAAATCTCAAGGGGTTTCATCAACTATTAACTCCGGTTTTTATTTTTAATTAAAAATATATAAAAAAGCAAATTCCTAACAAGATAGCTTTTGGCTTATCCTTACTTTATTTGAAAGTAAATCCCAACAGTAAGCCAATTTAATAAAACTTTATTCAAATAAAAACCCATAGATGATTTCATCAGAAAAAAAATGAATTAAAGAACATCATATCTCAAAATACCTCAAAGATTATTTCGAATGCCAACTACCTAAAGGCCATCTCTGAAATATCGTTTGAGTCTTTGTAATAGTAAATACTTAGAAAATAGATTACATCTCATTATACTATAATTGGAATTTAAGTGGTTATAACACATGGAGCAAGAAAAAAAAAACAAGAATAAATTGATTATTACATTTATTATTCTTACAAATTTCTTTATTTCTTGTCCTAATAATAGGAATAAATATTCTTAACTTTCCGATAAGAAGTAGAAGCGTTAAGGTCTTTTTCGCTACCCTACTTCAGGTACCTTAGGGAGGGTGCCGACAAAGGCCGAGTGACTTTTCGTCTCGTCTCTTCTGACCGGTATGAATCGTCTTTTAGGTTTAGTCAATGGAACCGTTTAGAAATGAGGCTGGCCAAAACGTGCCACATTACAAATTTGTGCATGTATGTATGTATTTTATACCCTGGGTTTTGACCATAGTGCCGAATCTACGGTTAATGCACTTACGATGCAAACTCTGATATCAGTAGCTCAAATCATTCACTCTTCGTCAAAAGATTAAGCATTGCATATTGGTGCTTTCACAAACTAGCATAGAGTATATTTCATACTATTTACAGTTATCCATCTTGAATCTACATCGCCAGGTTAAAAAAAAAACTACCGTGCAATTATTTTCATGATTTGATAATTGCACCTATCAAATTTAATGCTGAATCCAAGAAAAAGAAACGATTAATAATTCTTTATTGCTAATTGAAATGAACAGTTTGCTAACCTTTCACCTGATTCTGGATTCGTCAGGACTAAAATTTACCGTTACAGCACATACTTAAATAAGCAGCTTGAGCAATTAAGTTTAGTAGATGCTATGTCAACATACCACACTTTTTTTTATGGCTCAGGTCCTGCAGTGATGACCTATACAACTCCTGGGTGAGAATATCAAGAGTCATTATTTGCGGTTAGCATGAATTAAATATTGACTGACCCAGGTGGGAATTTAACCAACAACCTTCTGAATCAATAACTCGGGGACTCTCCTCTTATGTCCTCTAGATCAAAATTTTATCAAACGAGATATGACATGACCTCCAAAGTTATGACAAAAGCGTGTGTAGTCGAGATCTAGAAAGATTCTCTTTTGCGGTGTCCTCATAACGTCAAATCATCTGTCGATTGTGAACTACATTTCATCGACTACTCCAATAAAAGGTGTAAAATTACACCAATGATCAACATCATTCTTAATGTACATCATCATTTCAGGGATCTTATCTTAACCACTCTGTTATTATTTTCCGATATTTAATTCCTTTAACTTGTGAAAATCTCATCATACCAAGTTTCACTGTGGCACTTCATCTCTGGATTATTTTGTTATTATTAACAATAATTGTTGAAAATAAATTGAATTTTATCCAGCTTAAGTCTCAAAACAATCTTTTTTTCTTTAAAAGTTCAACGTTTCGGCCTATTTGGCCATCCTCAAGGACATCTTAAATAGGTTCTGATAAGAAAGTGATAATAAGGTCAAATTGATTTGTAATTAAATGTTTTAATATTAATGTGAAGAGTAACAAAAATAGGTCATTTTGACTGAAATTGATGGCTTAGGCAGAATATCCTGCAAAAAGTTTTTAAATTATTGATGTGAATGCAAATTTGTATTTAAGATGTCCTTGAGGATGTCCAAATCGGCCGAAACTTTGAACTTTTAAAGAAATAAAGATTGTTTAGAGACTTTAATTAGATACAATTTAATTTATTTAAACAATAACAACCAGCCTCAAGAAAGTGAAAAGGTTATTAATATATAAATTAATTATAATATTATCCTTTCTGTTACTTAGACTCACTGCTCAGACTCTATCCTAAATTTTTATAAAGTCGTTTTTTCATCAAATGTTTCTTCTTTTTTAAAGATTTTTTTTAAAATATTAAAACATGAATTATTGTTCCAGATTTCTCAGTTTAAGTAACGATTTAAAATAATGATTAATTTATAATTCACTTTAATATGTAAAAATCAGGTTTATTCAAGATGTATAAGCCATTTTTTACGGTTATTTCGCTTTACATCTCTACTTTCATTCTCTTCTTTACTATGTTTATTTATGAGCTCAATTTTAAATATAAATAAGGTACTTATAAAATGGCAAATAGACACTAAACATATCGGTGCATTAAGCAGACAGTCTTATGCAGTGTAAAGCAATGGAGGTATAAAAAGTGCAGCACAGTGGCACACGGCGGGTAGCCAGTAAAACAGGTTTTAGCCATGAAATTAACTCTAATGCAGGATAGCCTGTGCTCCGGCCACCCTGTTCATACCTTGCATATTCAAATCGAAATATCTTCCCTGGTCCTCGATGGCCGTTCATCTAAGGGGAAATGTCCTTTAAAGGAACTTAGTATCTAGCGATTTTTATGCAGAATGCGAAAGAAATAGCTCAGAGCTCTCTATATGAAGAGTGAATCGTATAGGAAAAGGCCAGTAGACTTATTATTGACATTTTTATCTTTTTTTACTTCTTCTATTATATATATTTTTTTTGTACTACTTGTATAATTTATACATACAAAGTTTCCCTTGGGAGGTTAATGGAGTGAGAGATTCTAAAGCGTATAAAATTTCAAATTCATTTTTATTGCGTGAAAAAGAAATATAAAGATAAATCTGTATTCCACATTACTTTCCAAAACCGCAAAATATGCGACCTTATTTATCTCCTTCTTTTCTCTTTTAGAAACCAATGTAATCTATATAGCCTGTAGAATTTCTCTTTTCATTTCAATATGTAGTATTTTATATCCATTAGAATTATTGACTCTATATATACTAAATATAAAAATAAATTATAAAATAATGTCAATTAGCATAGGATTCAGCAGCATCCCTTATCTAGAAAAAAATTTAAAAATGGAATGAAAAATATTACGATGAATCCACATACCTAAAATTACAAAAGGAGGGTACGTACAGCTTAAAATCCAAACAGTAAATCTATGGGAAAAATTGGAGAATTTGAAATCCACTGTCCGGAAAATGGCATGAGGTTTTACATATAAAAAAAATTGATACATGATAAGAATGAATTAACTTTCACAATTAACAAACAAATTTTTGAAATTTTATTTAATATAATAACCCTGGTAGGTTATTCTAAACTGCACAAAGTAATATATATACATGTTATAGTAATAATATAAAATAAATGGATTATAGAAACTACTTAACTGTTAAAGAATGAAAGACCTTTAGAAACAGAAAAAAGGAGTTAAAAAAATAAATGATTTTGTCGTGGTTCCTAGGTGGTATGTTTGCTCAAAAACTAAATTAATTAATAATAAATTACACCAGTTTTTAATTTGATTAAATTAAGTGAATTTTAACTTTATTTTTTAGTTTTTCACTATTTTTTTACATAAAACCCTGTATATTTAAGAACTTATTACTATACAACTTAATATGGTTTATCCAGCTTTGTTTATTTATAATTATTATTAATTTTACTTTTTTTTTTACCATGTACTCCATGTATATAAATGAAAACAATTTTAATCAAGTATGTTATTACTCATTTTTTTTTTTAAAATTCCTTTGTTTTAGATTCTCTTTATTCAAACATATTTCCATTTTATCTCCATAACCGAAAACATTGCTGTGACACCAACTAAGAATGTATTTGATTTTATTAAAATTTATGATTCATTTGATTGCGTTAAATTATTTTCAATAATAAGTTAGTGAATTTTTAACATTAATATAAATCGAACAAGTATCTTTCTCGGGTGCTGAATCTGAAGCCCGGAAATGGTTGGCATTTCTTATGTAAATTACTCATCCATTTTATAGACTCCAGCAGCTAACGAACAGGGCGCTATGTATTCTTTTAAAATATTATAAATTTCTTATTTATGAAAAAAAGTTTTTTTTTATTTCGACCGATCACAGTGAATGAATTATTGATGTGGATAAAATAAATAATAGAAAAACCTTGTTGTTCATTTTATTAACTTTTAATTCAAATATATTTATTACGAACATTATGTTTATTTAGTAGTAATGTATTGTCTTGTATATGATATGAATTGATCCATTATCCATAAAATTCATTCCATAATAAAAATGAGAAAGTTTATTAAAGCTGTATCTTATAGATGGTTTTTGTATAGACATCATTTGTTTAAAATATGGAAGTAGGTATAATAATAAAAACTTTCAAACATTACTTTTTATTCAGTTAATTATATTTCTTTACTATATTCTGTTATCACTCTTTAATTTTTCTAAAATCGTAATTATTATTTTAATAATCCTGTTGTCCTCCAATTGAGCGACTTTGATTTCATTTCGTAATGTTTTGATTTTCGAAAATTCCATTCTTCTTCCTTGGTTGCTCCGATTCCGTTCCAGAACTCACTTGGTATTTTAAAATATTTTTAGGTAATTTCCTTCATCTTGGCGTGTTAATGGTTATATCTTTATGGTGGTCAATGTATGTTTCGGGGACCGATTCATTATCCCAATTCATATGTATTTATATATATATATATATATACACACAAACATACTCTAGGAAAGGTCGCCATTGTTTAGTCGGCTGCCATGGGTCACGATCCTGATTATCGCCTCTTCTCTCTCACTCCTCTCCTTCTGTCTCCACCCTCCTCTCGCATTCCTTCCCTCTTCATTCGCGACCTTTTTATTCCATTTGACGTTATAATCTCGCACACGGAAACATTAATGGTGATATATTATTTTTGCTCTAGTGCTATCGGAACCAAGATTTTTTTTTATTTTAAAAGACCAATCCAATGAATTTAGTGGTTTTTAAAAATATCCATGAATCCATAGAAAAGGCTGTGTATTTTTCAAAAAAATGTTAGGTGAAGGATTGCACTACCGGTTCATTTTAACATCTGATTCTTTGAAATCCATTAAATCAACCCATTCTATCAATTTTTTTTTGTTAGAGCTGGAAGATAATTATTGTTTATTTTATTTTTTTGTATGCAGGGCCGAGTAGCTCAGTAAAGCACAGTGTAAGGTGCAATTTACCTAGTCCGGCTTCGAGTCAATTTATGGCTGATAATTATTTATTTTGCAAAACCAACCATGGAACATTCCCATGATTTTAGAAACCCTCTTGGAGTATACCCAGTCTCTGTAATGTGAGGAATCCTTATTAGGGAAAAATCTGGTGGCCGAGAGTGACCCTGACCAAATCACCTCGTTACATAATAGTTCATTTAGAAACAATAATTCTTTATCAAGTACTGGACTTTAGACTTTTTATGGGTTGTATTCGTTTTATTTAGTGATCAGAGAAATGATACTATTAAATGCATTATTCATAATTTGTAAAGACGTTTTGGAGACACTATTTAAATAATTTACTTTTGAAATTTACAATCGAACTTTAAAGTGAAATACAATAAATAACTAATCGATTTACAAACATTGTAGTAATTTATACAAGCTTAGTTTTTTTTTAATGTATACTATTTGTTTTATTTTTAGGTTCTTTTGGTGTAACAATGAGGTAATTAAAAAAAAAATAAGACAAAAATATAAAAAAACTTAGTGCAAATATAAAAAAAAAAAATATTACTGCAATAAGAATCTAGAACGGTCTATAATAGCCAGTGGTTAGTTTTAATTGAAAGGGAGACTTGAGCTCCGAATTCCAAATGCGTTTTAAGAAAAAGGAAAAAAAAAAAAAGAAAAAAGCCGGACAGTTAATTGATGATAATCCGTCTTAATAGAACTCTACCTGACACCAAAGATGTGTGGACCGTCTTAAAAGCCCTTAGTAAAAAAGAAGAGAAAGAAACGGAACTGAAAAAGGAAAAAAACAAAAAAACAAGGATACATACAAATATACCTACCTACCTCCTCCCTCCATTGGTAAATCCTTCTCAGGTCGACAAATTTATCCTCTTGGGAAATATAAATAACCCTCTCTAATATTAAATGGTGCAATAAAAAGGAATAAGAAATGAATAATGGAATAAACATAATTTTTATTAAAGCTGCTAAGTTGGTAGATGGTGTTATGATCCGTCAGCTGTTAGCGGTCTACCAACCTCACCGCCTTATTTGGGATGCATAGCATCTTTGATTAAGTATTGTTGATTACTGACCTAACTACAAGCCTCCACATTGTTAGAGCTTCCTCTCATTTTTTTATTTCCATTTTTTGTCTTTATTTTTTTTTCCTTTTTGATGAGGGTTTATGTTTCTACGGTCACTGTTTAGTAGACATAAAAAATGATCGATTTATTGACATGGAAAGCCGTCGTGGAACAACTCTCTTCTATTTTACATTAGGGTACGAATTTTTTCCTTCTACGATCTTCAATTGTATTCTAACAAAGGATATATAACTGGTCTCACGATTCACACTTCAACCTGTCGAATATTAAAATAACTTGTATTCAAGGAAAGACTGCCATATAACAATAATTCAGAAATATATACAGAATCTAATAAATTAACTTATGAACTGTATTAACAGACATTAAATAAATGATAAGACATAAAATAAAATGTCTTTTCCAGTTACGTTATCCGGAACATCTTCCAACAATTAATTACACAGTCAACTAATAATCTTTCAATTGATATGAATACAGTCTTTTGTTGTTTCATATTTAAATTTACATTAATTTATTATTAATAGTGTAAATTTTTGGAACTAAAGAGGTGAATATCTAGCCAGGATCGAATTGGAATTTTATTATAGAAGAAAACCAATTTGGTCTCTGGGCTAATAGTCTCCTTCTTCGCCTCTTTCCTATGTAGACTAATATTAGCGTTATCAAAGGCATGTAATTTGAGGAGCCGTGTAATTAAAAACGACTTTTAAGACTACATTCTAATCTTTGTCGTCATCGTGCCGATATTATAACCCATCGCCAAATACAATCCCCATTCGACGTTGAATATTGAAGAAACTCCATACAAAAATTCCAATTTTCCATGAAAGGATTGGTGTGGTTATTATAAAAAATAATATAAAATCTACTTTTTTGGCTGTGACTAGGTACCGATTATTATCAATCGATATCTAAATGGTTAGATGTCTAAAGTTTGTAATATTTGAAAACGTAAAATTTGACTTAAACCACTTTTGCACTGAACGAGTTATACAAAGCAGTAACATCACCCCAATATGCTACCTAAAAATAAAATGACTTAGGATTAAAAACTGATATTTTTCTTCTATTCACCGAAATAAAAGCTAAAGCAATATATTTATTATTTAGAGCTGTAAAAATATTTTTTAGCTATAATAAACTCTTCCACAATCTTGGGACAAAAAGCAGATGTACTAAAATTTGATATTTTTTTTATTATTTTGTTTTGTTTGTCAACACATCAGATCCAATAGGTGTAGTGTTGATCGTTGCTCTGTTTCGATTTTTTGCAGCATTCCCCATGCCTCGGTAGGGCATAGAGTAGGTCAGATATAAAAACTGCGAGAAACATCAGATTTAATATATTTTTGTTTATAATAGATAAATTTTGCTTTAACTTATTGTTTCGCGGGCCAGATGCTTCTGCTGTACCTGTTCTGGGAAGAATCCAGTAGTTTGTGTTTCAATTTATCAGAAGAACGAACCTGACATTGTTTAACAGGAAGATCTCCGGTAAAATTACACTTAGAAACATTTTTCTTATGTCTTTTGAAAGTATTATAAAAAGGATATTTTATTTTTATTTATCAATATTTTACAAAATAAACAATTTGAAAACAAAGAACGATGATATATATGATAAAACTCCATCAATTTATCAATTTTTCTTGGTCAGCACTACGAACCCTTCTCTGTTTTAGCATTCCTGTACGAGTTATCCGCTAGTAGCTCCAATATTTATTTGTAATATATATTCCTTTTGATTAATTGATATTAAAAAATGTCTTCGTATCCCATTGAAAGTAACATTCAATTAAAACTTAATTAAGCAGAGATAAACGCATAAATTCAGAATGTACCTTGTTTAGAAATATGTTTTTCGTACTAAAATATATTCTTTTGTTTAGAATGCTCTGCAGAAACTTACTTATATGGCAATGTACATTCATAAAAGATGACTTCTAGTTACACATATAGATGATTCCAATATAAATAATGCTTATAATATATTCTGTTGATCTATCTAATTCAATTACCAACGATTTCAATTCCCAGTTAGTTAACTAAAGTCTATGAAAACCAATTTCCAGCCATGAAAGTATAACTTGCTGAATCTGTTAAAACTTTGAAAGTTTCATAACGGTTTGCTTCGGTCCAATTATACGTATTGATCATTAGTGACTTTATCATTTTTCTGCAATGACTTATGTTATTTAATTAAGTAATTGTTATTTTTTTAAATTAAAGTGTAAACTCTGTGAATTTATGAATTGAAAGTGTAAAATTACATACTAGCCCAGTTTCAAAAAATTATTATTAATTATTTGTTGTAACTATGATGTGCTGCTAAATATCCCACTATTTTGTTTTTTAAATAATACCCATAACTATCTAACCACTCATCCATATAATCCTCCTTGAAGGTTGACACGCCTCTGGTTCTATGAATGTTCGTGAATATTTATGTATTTTAGAGTTGTTGCAATGCAGATTTTCGGAAAGCCCATTTTTCTCAACGTCATTTAAAATAGTGGCGTTGAAAAAAAAAAGAGCTTGGATTTCCTGGAATTCTGTTTTTTCCCTTGGCATACGGAGTCTCACAGACTGATTGTTAATATTAAACTTAAGCCTAGATTTAATTAAATTTATTTTTATGTAATTTACTTCATTTCCATTATTTGTCTTCGATTTAACTCGTTTATTTTTGTATTCTAAACATGGTGTTAGTATTTAATCACTATTATTAATTACCCTTTAAGTTGTAGATTGTTAATATTATTCAATAAAACAGTTTATTTCTCAATTTCCCAGTGAATTGTTTTGAGTCATAAGACATTTATTAGTTATTTAAAAGCAGTAATTATTTCTAAATTTTACAACAATAAATTGATTAGGATGTCGGCCAGGAAATCTAAAAGGAAGAAATTCTGGCTGTTTATTAGAAGCAATCATTTTAACCCTCGTTGTAAGTTTCTTGAGGATTGTATAAAGAGCTGGAGATTCAAACAGAACTTTGTTTGAATAGTTATACCATTTTTTATTTATTGTTTCTGACCGTCACTCTGACCATCTTCTTGATTCAAAAATGGTCAAACATAATATTTCTTTTTGAATTTTATATCCAGACATAATTTTTTAATAAATTTTTTATAAACGTAGTTTAATTTTAGAATCTAACGCATAATATTTCGTAATATTTTACAACTAGCCACAATCGTTAATGCCTCAGGGTACCATAATGGGTTCCTTTGTGAGCCTTCAAGTTCAAAGACCAGACAGGGGATACAGACTTTGAAACAGAAGACGAGAACCCCGAGATGAACAATAAGCTTACAAGGATTACAGGACTTTTAAGGTCCAAGGGTCGAGTGACTTGGACGCGGGTATTAACCCCACAGAAAGGTTTCAACTTATTTACAGCGGTCTCCATCGACTCCATCGGAGCATTACAGCTTACTCCTATTTGTTTTTAATTATTCGTTTTATGATTGTGTGTAAATCCTTCTCCAGCCTCTTTTATGGTCAATCTATTTCTCTGGGGTATCGTCAGATTGAGGTGTCAATGCAATAATTGGCAATAAAAAGTCTCGTAGTGAAGTAACTGAAATATAAGGAGAACGCAATGATTCATTTTTTTAAGTGATAATAAAAAGTTTGAAACATTTTTTTTTAAATGTATATATATTTTTTTACAAAAGGTTTACGTCCTGGCATAGCAATGCCAAATTAAGACTATGGATATTTATTTACAAGTAAACCACTTTTAACTGTGTTGTCCCAGCTACTTATTTATGTTGGTTGTTGGGACAGTTTATCGTTTATTTTTAAATGTTGCAAGTTCTCTCTGGTACAACAACAGTAGTAAATTTATTTAAAAACAAATTTGATCCTTTTTTTTTCCCCAACTTTATTCTTTACAAACCCTCCAACGTTGCGACCCTCAGGTCACTCTCAAGGATACCTTCATTTTGCTGTCATTTTCTTTTTTAAAATCTTAAAAATGCAGGCTAATTGCCTTTGTCCCATATAACTTTTTCTATATAATTCCTTCTTAAATTTAAAACTTTAAAATCTTAAAAATGCAGGCTAATTGCCTTTGTCCCATATAACTTTTTCTATATAATTCCTTCTTAAATTTAAAACTTTTACAATCCACTTCTCTTCTTTCTTTCATTTCCGCATTTAAGCTGTTTTAAGGTTGCAAATATAAATGAATTTTTAAAATTTTAAAAATGAAAATGACAGCAAAATTAAGGTATCCTTGAGAATGACCTGAGGGTCGAAACGTTGGAAGGTTTGTAAAGAATAAAGTTGAGAAAAAAGGATCAAATTTGTTTTTAAATAAACTAAACTACTCTCAAACAAGAATATATTAATAAAAATTAATCTAGTAGTAAATTTGCTTTAAAAAAAATAATGATAGAATAGAATTTGATTGTTGGAATTTTCCAGCATTAAAATAGTTTTTACTGTATAACTCAAAACCTACTATTTGGATCTGTCTTTTTTAAGATAGACGATTTAATTGTCATTCAGTGGCCCGTTTACAAAAAGTAAAATTATGACGTCTGATGAGGGATGAGGGTTTGAAGATAAAATGATACGATGTATCTGAACAAAATAAATCTGTACCGATGCAACCGTGCAACATGAAGGTTCAGGAGTGCAATACAAGCAAGAACTGTTAATAGAACAACGATTATGCAAGCAGGATATTTAGTCATAATCACGCTCGCCGCCAGATTCTACCTTTATTAAGGGTACTCACTTTATGGGTTGAGTGACCCCCGGAGGACTCCCGAACCCACAGAGTTGACTCATGGCTACAGTAACAGAATAAATAATATCCTGTTATAACCAGATTCAAACACGGATCCTTGGAGTTAGTAGCACAGTGCCTCACCACTGAGCCGCCACGCTCTCTAATGTATTTATATACTGATCATAAATTGGTATGGTTTGATTTTAAATATAATAATAAAAAATATTTTATAATCCACAAGAAGACGATTTTATTAAGTAATCACATATAAAACTCCTTACAGGCGGATCTGGATCTACATGGTTTAGGGGTAGTTAGATATTGTATAAATTAAATATAATATGTGCATTTACATAGTGAATTATTCAAAAATATAAAGAAAAAAAAAAGATATTCGTTCTCATAGCACTAAATCTGTATGCACGTACATAAGCTATAATATTGCATCTTTATAAATTTTGATATCTTGGGTTTCGTTGCAATTTAACATGACTTTCAAAAAGACCTAACTCAATAATATAATACCAATACATTATATTATTTCTAATTTTTAGGACCATAACTAATGAAAAATGCAAAACGATTCATTGACGTTTATCAAATTTAAAAATTAGCTGCATAAATCTTAAACCTTGTATCAGAATTCAAAGTGATTGCAGGATTGGATTGGGGAAAAAAAAAAATCTAACACAAATCTCTCAGAACTTTTCAGACATAGTGCCAATAATATTTTGGGCTGATTTTTTAGATTGCATCACGAACTCTAATGTTTATTATAGAGTAATTATTAAATACAGTAATTTTTTTCTTCATGACTATTTGTTACTTCTATTTACAATGCTAAGTCAGTTGTCAAACATACAAAGTGGAACAATAATTTATATATATTATGGTTGAAATATAAATCAATAATTCTCGTGTAGTTATTGCATTTATTGTAGCATTATAATAGAAACGATTTTATCGATGCTGCTGACAATATCGTTTCTGTTTTTTATTTCTTTTCCCTCTCATGTTGATAGAGCTGTAACCTTACGAGGCGTTGTTTTTAGAATAACGATGTATTAATCTCATTTCTCCGCAAAGGAGCAGAAACAGTAGTAGATAAAATAAAACAAAACAAAAATAAATTCAAGGCTGTTGCGCAAGACTAAGCTCAATTGGCTTTGATAAATAGAGTAGAATAGTGGTCATGAGATGGGATGAACGACCATTGCAAATACGGACCAATCAGATGCCTCCCCTTGCCACTGCCTATTAGATATTGACCGCCTGATGGATGTACCTATCACCCGCTACAATAATTCAGTCAGCTATTCGGCTCGTCGGAATGCTGTGATGAAATTGAAATTCTCAATCCAATCCACCTCTGGCGATGAATATAATTATCGTTCTCCAACCCAATTTGTCCAAGGGGAAACTGGTAACGAGAAAAAAAGGTTCACCTCATCGGAATCCGTTTTTAAGAATTCGATTTGAAAATGCAGTCCCTCCACATTCATAAAAAAAAAGTAACATTATAGAACAGATGTCTATGAAGTCATGAATTCAGTTTTTATAATTATTTATTCTATAATAAGTATCCAATATCAATGAAAATCAAATGAAAGTAAGAACGCATTTTTTTCGTAATATAAAATTTATAATAATAAAGAGATGTATAATCTTAATTTGATAATGAGATTTCATAAAATCATGAATTGAAAAAAAAAACTCGTGGAGCCCCTCTTAATGCAGTTTTTATAATGCGTTTGTCCTGAATAACTTGGCAAAGAAATTGTCCTTTCATAAACACTTGTTATGCGTAAAACCACCAGTGGTCAAGTAACAATTATCAATCCCGACGTTCATCCAATCTTCAAAGAATTGTGTCTGTTTAAAAGTTATAGCCAAGAGTATCAGCTATTATGAGTTCGTCATCATGATCAAGATACGACGGATGACGGATTCTTAAATTAATCTTAGTTTTCATGTAATTATTCATTATAGTGTTTTTTTTAATTATGACTATTGTGTCTACATAAGCATTTACATATTTGTACAATATGAAAAAGATACCTTAATACTTTTACTAAATTTGGAAATATATATGTATATATTACGCAAAGCCACCAGCCAGAATGGTCCCTCCCCATCTAGGTAAGCCTCCAGCTATTATGTTACCAATGTTAAACCGACTTCAGCGGACCCCGTAACCTATCTTATACTGCCATACGGCAGTT
Source organism: Halyomorpha halys (assembly GCF_000696795.3). Classification (NCBI taxonomy): domain Eukaryota; kingdom Metazoa; phylum Arthropoda; class Insecta; order Hemiptera; family Pentatomidae; genus Halyomorpha; species Halyomorpha halys. Next base: position 185,355 of record NW_027112407.1, on the reverse strand, counting down.
ATGTAACTTTGTATATATATATTCTATGTATTGTATTATATATTTGTACTTGTAGAGGTGAAAGAAATTTATTCATTCATGCTGCCCAAATACATCGGGTTGCTACATTACACAGCATACTGATCAATCCGTGATCGGACATACATAAA
>NW_027112407.1:183300-185156 GCF_000696795.3 Halyomorpha halys | reverse complement strand
TATAAAAATAATGAAGATTTGAAAATAAAAAAACTCATTGTTAAACGATAGTTACGAGTATAATTAGTTGTTTTCAAATACTGCTCTACTCGTTATAAGCAATATTTCTTAGAATTATTTTATGCGGTTTTATATTGTGCGTAGAACACAATATATTCCGTAAATAAAAATAATTCTTAATTAATAATAAATAAATAAATATCCTTCAATTTAATAAAGGTTTCAAAATAATTTATAGCGGTAATAAATTTGCAGGTTTTTTTTTATGTTTTATACTGTTTCTATACTTTTAAATTCCTGTTCAGAACTCATAATAAAATTATTATTAATTACAGTATTTTTGGTGTAAATTTAACATAAATTGTCATAAATCAAGAGCGAGTCCATTTATATATTTGTAGTAACTGTTAAGAATCTGAGTCTCGAAATTTCTTACTAATTGGGTTACTTCCTTATTTTATTGATATATACTTTTCTTTTATATTAATATTTTTTTCTTGCCACTATTTCTGCAACATTCAAAGAAAAGATACGGTACGAAGTATGGAAATCAAATCTGGTGCGGGAAGGGGGGGGGGAGACATACTTACAAAAAAAACATAAAGGATTTATTACCGAGAATGCGCTTCGGTTCTCACCTTCCACAAGAGAAGGAAATTTAATTAAGAGGGATTTCGGGTTTCCAGAGAGATGCTGCGACAGGGCCTCGGGTATATCTATATGCTAATTTTATTGTTGGGTACTTATAGTCATAATACTGGGAGCTGAATCGGATTCGCCCGCTCGGGTCGACGAACTTTCTTTAAAACCCCTCTTCGGCTGGGGGAGGGGTTGATTTTTTTTTTTCACTTTTTCTCCTTTTTCTTTTTTCGTTTTTTGTCCGGATTCAGAGCACGTTGTGTGTTTGTGTTTGTGTGACGGTGGGATTTAGTCAAAACCCTTCTGTGGAGCCGCATTACCCAAGAACAACAAGGAGAATAAATACATTTTAAATTATATCCCGGAGTAAAAAATAAATAAAACTAACGAGGAGAGGGATGGGTAACGAAGGAAGCTGAAGGATTCAGATTACAAAGGTCAATGCTTCCTTTTGAGGATCCTTTATTTTCATGGTCTTTCCAGTCCTATATATCTCCTTCTTATTCTTCTCCTTCCAAATTTTCTTCACAATTCTCGATATTTCTTTTACATTTTAGGCAGCCAGTGATAATTAATGGATTCTGAATATATTTTATTTGTTTTTCTATTTATTTTACCGTTTGCTTCACTAGAGAAGAACCACCATTGTGTCGTTGACAAACTTTTAGTCCTCACGACTACCTCAACTCATTTATTAACTATTATTTGACAGGGACAAACTGAATTTCCAAATTTTTATTTTTTAATAAATATTTTATACAATATTAATTAATTGTGGTAGGAATAATTTTTTTTTTTTAAAGTTCCTTAAAGTCATTTACAAACCTTGTAACAATATGAGTGATTTCAAAGTTCCGAAGAAAACTAGCGACAGGAGTAAGCAGCTGTAGTCCCCGTTTCACTTCGTTTTTAACAACTCTGTGCTAATAAGAATTTTTTTATTATTTTCTTTGTCATAAACTCAAAACTCATAAAAACTGGAATTCTAGTTATTACTTTTTGAATTATTTTACTTCATGATAAAAAACATGAGGTACAATAAATAATTGCCATAAATAAAGATATTTTTCATTCATTTTGTCTTTAAAAATCTTCCTCATATATATAATGTAAAGAACTATATTTAAAAATATATTTTTGCTCAAATTTAACGCTCTTGTGCAATAAGCTTTATTATATTTTATTACTATAGTACTTTATAATGTAATATCTGTCAT
>NW_027112407.1:164169-183237 GCF_000696795.3 Halyomorpha halys | reverse complement strand
TTAAAAAATATATATTATAATCAAAAACAGTTATTTAATCCTCATTTATCAGTCTGAAATTTAGGTCATCTTGATATTAATCTACATATACAAATACAAAGAACTATTGTTTTATTTCGTGAAATAGAAATTTAGTTATTAAAAGGAAAAAAATGTTATGCCTAACCCCAAACTTATCTCAGGAATTCAGGATTCCGGCTGAATTCAGAATGAGCAGGTGACCTCATAAGATGCTGGTACATATAAAAATTTGTCAGACGTGCTCCGTATGTAATGAAGGCGGTAGAAATTTATTTTAAATGATCTGAAATAGGAGGGGGCATAAAAACTGCTAACAGGATAATTCACTGCCTTGTTTCAATTAGCAAGACATCAAAACTAGTTATTTACGATCTTTCAGCCCCGGTGCAATTAAATAGGGATTCTGGGCTGATTTATTTTTAGACATTAATACTCACAAATCACTCAGGATTCCGTATTCCGCGAGCATTTCTCCTTTTTAAGTGGGTTCGAATTTTATTTTTTATAGTATGTATAGAAGAGCGGGCCGAAGAAGAAATAATGAAAATATATTGTTTTACTTGAAATGTATTAGGAAAAGATATATTTGCATTAATCGTTTAAATAAATGAAATAGTTGCCTTAATTAAATTACTATTTAAAGGTGTCATTTGGAAAAAATTTCAGCATATCAGATAATTTAATTAGTCATTGAAATTACTTTAACATCATTAAAACCATTTACACTATTTTGGGTTGACTATTTGGGTTATATTAAAGTTTAGATTATTTTTGTGATTTAAAAGATGCATCATAATATCTAATTTTATTTATAATTAATTTGAAATCTGCATTTGTTTCCAATTTATTAAAATGTTTACTCGACTTAACCTAGTGTAGTTGGAATGGAAGTTAAAATAAAATAAATAACAATTCAATAAGTTGTATTAATTTGGTAGATCAGCTTAATTTCGTTTTTTTTTCATTTTTTCAAAATTAATTGTCAATATTACCTTTATCCTGGGTTAGTTTTCTAACTATTCAGAACTATATTGACTGTAATTTAGAGAGGAGCAACTCTTTAACATATTGAAGGACTAGAGGGATAAAGCTAGATAATAAATCTATAAATAAGTAATGAGAATGTTAATAAATAATTGTTACAAACAACTTTATTAGGGTCATTTTTTAATTAATAGAATTCAGTTATATTATTTTGTAGAACTAATACATAATTCATAATGCTAATAAAAAAACATGAATTAATACCACATACATATACATGTGCGCCTATGTTGAACATTTTTTACTTTACCAAAGTTAACAAAATTTCATGACGATTGATTTTTAAAATTACAACACATCGAAATATGTCTATTGTGTTTTAAAAACTTATTTTCCCATTTTTTTTTTATTTTATTGCGTATATATTTCTTTATCTTTAGTGGTTTTAGCAGATCTACAATAAATAATTCAATATCTTATAAAACAACCTATTTAAGACTTATTATAAAAACCGTATTTTGAAAATTTTAAATTGTTTTGAGTGGAACTTCTTTACCGACGACAACTAGAAAAAAATATTATTCATGAGTAAATTTTTTTTTTTTTCCCGAACCCTCTAAAACAGAAGTAAAAGTGAATTAGTAAGTGCATTACTGTGAAAAAAAGAAAAGAAAAAGTAATTCGTGTTGTGTCCTACCTCTGGTATTTTAAGGTTACCTGTTATGTTTAATATCACATATGAGCTATCCATTCAAGGAGATATTTTGAGTCCGGAGGTGAGGGGCCTTCTCGTGTTGTATCGCATATAAGATAAAAATAAAAATAAAAATAAAATAAAAATAATAAAGACGATAGATAATGGTGAAATAATAAGAAAAACAGTCAGAAATCGAAAAGAAGTCATGAGTAAATTGATCTCAAGTGGTGGGGGTGGGGGGGGAGGTAAAGTCTGGTCAATTCGAGCATAAAATTTTTTATATTGTAATAGGAGAGTAGGAGCTTAGAGGAATTGTCAATCCCGGGTAGTGTATGTCTGATCGTTATCACATCTCCTACAACAATATAAATATTTTCCTGCTAGAAATTAGGGACTTAAACTTAAATTAGGGGATTGAATATTTGCAGCCTCCATAATCATTCCCTTTGAAGGGATACAGTGGAAGAACTCATGTCCATTCCCATCTGCTCTCTAAAATGTTTGGAATTCAGATTTGATTCTACTGAATCACAATAGTTGTACAATCACAATGTTTAGAGGGCTTTTTTTTTTTTTAATTTTCCAATTCTTCTCTAGGCTACCTAATTCCTAATGGTGTTGATTGTTTGGGAAACAATTTTTAAAATATCTTTAATTAATATTTTGCTAATCGTTCTTAGATCTTTTATCATGCTAAATGTTTTCAGTTTCTTTTCTTAATGTAATCTACTTTATTTCTACTAGGAATTATTTCTATGCATTGTCTATTTCGTAAAGAAACTGAAATTTATTTATGTAAATGTAAGTGTAGGAAGATTATATAATGTTTTCTTAGTCTAAAAAAAAAATAATAAAATTATTTTTACTAATTTAAATAAAATTCATTTCTGAATCTGGTTTGGTTAATAACTACAACAAGAAAATTAAAGATAGAATTTTTTTTACTTATAATTTTGAAATAAAGTAACATTCGGCATATTTAATTTTGTTACTTATTGATTAAAAATATTTTTAAAACTTATGAAGTTTTCCAGTTCCATATAATTATGTCATAGGCCTTCTCTTATATTTAGAATCGATTTGATTTTAAATTGATCCCTCTCTAAATAAAAACTACTCTATGTGTTAATCATTAATTAAATATGTGTTAATCACCATAATCTTATAGAGTTTTTATTAGAATATATCCTCCCCTACTGGGGACAGATCCTAGTTTTTGTGGCCTCGAGTCTCACAATCTCATGCAAATCGATACAAACTTCATTAAGTTTTTCTTTGTTTTATTTTTCTTCTTGTTCTTAGTGTGGAAGAGATGGCCGGCCTCATTTCACTACTATACTTTATTGCCCGTAATCTCTGGACCCGTTCATTTTTGAGGAATTCGAAATTAAACTGTTTGCCTCGAATCATCGAAACTGGTTTTCTATATTAGGAAGCGGGGGTATATCGCTGAACGGAGACGACCACACCATATCCCCACGTGAAAATGTACCTTTATGCTCTCTAATTAAAGGAAAGGTTGAGGGGTGAATAATTAGAATTTGATTGCGCCCCTCCTTTTTTTATCATGTTACATCTGAAGATCACCGGTCGTCTATTATAATCCTAGCTGTTTTATTTCGTTTTTTCTTATTACAGATATAGTTAGCGTTTATTTTGAAAATTATTAAATTATATATATTTTCAAATTCAATCCAACTGTTATCAAAGTATGAATAGATTTTCTTAAAAAAAAAATATATTAACTAGTTCATACTTCTGAAGCTGCATTACATTTTGTTTTGTTTTACATTTATGACAATTTTATCTACAGCTGACCCATGAACAGATAAACTATATAATTTATCTGTAAATTTAAAATATCTTTCTAAATATTTAATAATCAATGACCAATATTTTAGTGCAGACTTTGTGTTTTCTTCAAAATTTTCAATTCAGTTTCCTTTTAATTAACTTATTAATTAAATCATTTCACTCATACTGAGTGATTTTAATCTAATTAAAAAATATGGATTTCTGACAAATTTTTCGGTTTTGTCATCGACTGTTTGAAATCCTTTTTTAAATATTGGAGTAGATAATAGGACAGGTTGTTTCTCTTTCTTCTAATTAAATAAATAAAGTTTTGTTATTTGTTACGACAGTGTTTTGATAAAGGATTTTTACATTTTATTTCATTCCTTGTATTTTAAGTATGCATCAATAATCAGTTTAAAATAACATTTTAACTTGACTCTATTACAAGATATATAATAAGGATAAAAATAATAGATAATATTTATCATATTATATATTATTACTATTGTACTTTATAATGTAATATTTGTCATGTATTTTTTCCAAATTGAATCATTACTTTATGTTAAAAACCTATTTTCTCCATTCTAAAAGTTGTTCGTCATATGTTTTATAGAAAGAACTATGATAAGGATAAAAATAATATATTGTATTTATTATTACTGTTGTACTTTATAATGTAAAATCTGTCATGTATTTTTTGAAAATTGAATTATTACTTTATGTTATAAACTTATTTTTTCCATTCTCAAAGTTGTTCGTCATATTTTTTATAGAGCTATAATAAGGTAAAAATAATAGATAAGTATTTATCATATTATATATTATTACTATAGTACTTTATAATGTAATATCTGTCATATATTTTTCCAAAATAGAATCATTACTTTATGTTAAAAACGTATTTTTTCCATTCTCAAAGTTGTTAGCCATATTTTTTTCGCACCCCTATTTCTCCTGCCCTTGGCATTGGCTCATAGCAGGTGTCCTGTTGGCCCTTATGTAAATCAAGGTCTGTGTCTCATGGTAATCATTTTAATTCATGGTAGTTCATTCTTGATTATGGATTCACAAAATACCCAGGTTAAACAGTTGTTCACCATACAGATAGTTTCATACTCACACTCATACTGTTCATCTTTTCTATTATTTACGAAATGTCTGGGAGAAAATAGGTATTCCGTTGATTGAAGAAATGTGTTATAGATTTAAACAACTTGAAATTTAAAGTGTTTACTACTCAGGCATTTAGCAATAAATGATATAATTATAAATTTTTACCTTGTACTTTTCTCAATTAATTTAATTTATTTGTTTTACGAATTTTGTAAGTTTCTAGATTGTACATTATCCGATTAACCAATCTGATCTTTTATTGCTTCTCATTTTCATACTATTTCCGTATTTTCTTTCTTGTTGGCCAGAAATGCGCTTTTTGGTATCCCAGAAGTAACATTGTAAGAAACAGAAATACAAAAAAAAAACCCTGCATTTATTAAATTTATTTATTATTTTATTTTACTGACGTTATTATGTTCCTATGCCGTTTTAGTTGTTATAAATGAAATATCACTTCTTTTTTTTTATTCCGAGTTGAGTAGACAGGCCAATGATTGATAGTTATTTGACCAGGCGTAATATATTCTGATTGATATTCTGAATACTCCGGCGACTGCGTCACATTTTATAGTAGATACGTTCTAGAAGAAAGTAAATTAGTATATATGTTTTATTCTTTTGTTCCATATGATTTCTCGTATTATGAAAATTATTAGTTTGTGATTTTTTTGTATGAAATACATTTCTCTTTAGTTTAGCATAAATACTTTCATTTTGTGCTCACTGTGCTGTTATAAAGTAGAGAGTAGAAACATTTTATTGTAAGAGAGGCGTTGTTCAACTTTATCAGACTGCTCTACACACAGCATATCAGTTGTTTATTTAAAAAAAACAAAAAACACCTAAATTATATAATATGCTATGTATTTGACCTTTTTTTTTTTTTTTTTTTAGTTGTTTATTTAAAAAAACACGTATTTGACTTTTTTTTTTCAATTAACGACACATATTTAATCACAATTTATATATATTTTTAATTTGTACTAAATATGCAGTATAATTTAAACTAATCTAAAGTACATTGTAGATATTTTTTTTGCATATATTTTCGTTTTTAAATTTTTTATCTTGTTATTTATTTATTCCTTAAATTTTGTTTAATACATTTTGTCTATTAATCATATATATATATTTTTTTGGTTTTCGCTGTTAATCACTTATAATAAATATATCGGCTAATGAAAAAAAATTGTAATCATTAATTTTTTAATTCAAAATTCATTGTAAGTGATAAACACACGGTATAAGACAAAAATGGATCATCAATAACAACAAAATTTTTTTAAAAACTTGATTATTCAAATAAATTAAAAATTGGTTTATGAAAACAACATAAATATTTGAGCTGAAGAATTTTAATTATTCTGAAATAAGAAAGGTGTACTTGTATAAATAATTATTTAAAAATTAAACTAAATTACAGGAGTCCGGAGATGATTTGTAGCATTGAAGTGTTAAAAAAATTATTACTGAATTTAACATATCTACTTTTTCATACTTTGAGCAAATATGGGTCAATGAGGTTACTGCCTTACTTCTTGTTTGTGATGGAAATAAGTTAACTTAAATCCTCAAAGAAAAATATTGTTGAATAAATCTAAATTTTAAAATGTCATAGACTTGGAATCTTCAGTTATTACAGAATAGGTTAATACTGAAAAAATAATTTTATTTTCACTGTATGGCGCTCTAATACCAATGAATTTGTGAAATCTAAAATGATGGATTTGAATTACCTACCTATTGATACATTTAAAATTGGAATTTGAGGAGCTTCAGATTTTCTGACAATTTATTTTGCACCGGTATTCTGAACTATTTTGGGCTAGAAATCTAAAATTGAAATATTGGAAGATTATAGTTGACCGTATGAAGTAGATTGTAGGAAGATAGTCTGGGATGCAGTTGGTTAACAATAAATAGTTTTCTTCTGCTAGTTTGGTACCTTTATTGACCGATATCTGAACTAACTTCCTACTTTAAAATTTAAATATTTTGTATAGTACTGCTATTTGTCACCAATTTATAGAAGTTTGAAATTTATTTTATTTTTTCACTGTGGATCAAATTATATTCATTAGGTGAGAATTATTTTCTAAATACCTTGATAAACCAGATGAATTTCCGGTCTTAGTGTGTCTCCAAGAATTATTCTATGTTAGAGTGTGTGTATGGTCTACTTTATTATACATTGTTTTCGTCATTTTACTTATTTTTATTACAAGGCATTTCTCCATATGTAATATCTAATGGAAAACCAATGTTGTCATATTTTTGTTAACGTTTACAGAAAAATATTTAAAGCTAGAGTTTCACTAAGCCCAACTAGATTACATTTAAAATCGTCCAGACTAAGAATTTAAAGTATTCAAGTATATTAATTTAGATTATAGAGGTCTTGTATCAATTCTTTACAAGTTCGTTGAACGTGTTATAAGTCGGACTTTTCAATAAAATATTTTTTTTTATTCACAGTTTTAGTTAACTGACCTACTGCCGTGCATCTCGTCAAGCTAAAAAAAGATTTAAGTGCATTTTAAAAGCCTTTAAAAACACGCACAGATCTTGTTCAATTTTAAAAATGACCCATCCTCGGCGGTATTAGCATAAGTTATGGATGTAAGCTAGGACTCGGATTCGGGCCCGGAAGAGGAGACACTTCCGGCGGAAGTTGGGTGATGGGAGGGGAAGAAGGCGTGACTGGAAGGTCTGTTTATAATTAAAATAAGATGGTGCCGCCGGATATTCAAAATGGCCGCGGCTATTAGCCAGTTTCGCATCGTCTACGTGACTCCTGACAAAATACTTGTATTATAACTCCCCGCCACTGATTACTGATAATCGTTTCAGTATTACCAAAGTAATTTAGGCCTCCCTCCCGCTTTGGATTTTTTCTACTCAAAATTAATAACTCATAATGGGCCGAGATACTGACTGACTCTCCCTATTACTTATAATAGTAATGAGAAACCGTGCTCCATTAAACCGAGACAGTTTGATCCTTTTATTATATTTTATTACCAACTCTTCGTGATGGCCTCCCTGGATTATCTCCTCCGGATCTTACCCTAAGCATGTGGATCGATAACGCCTACGGTAATCGCCTGCTTCTCCTCCTCTTCCTCGAAGAAAAAGAATGTCCGATCAACGAACCGTTAGCGTATCCTCAGTTTACCATGTCTAAAAGTATTTATAAGAAAATAAAATACCTTTTATTTTTTCACTGTTTTTAATATTTCTTTTTCATAAAAAATATAATTGTGCTATTGGTTGAATTTATTTGTTAGCTCTACGATTCATGTAAAACTTGAAGCTTCTTAAATTGCGCTCTATCAGTTGAAAAGACCATCCTCTTCAGCACTTCCTTCCCACCATCAATCCACCAACTTTAACCTTTTGTATTTGGGCTTACTAAAAATCTTCTTGGAGCATCTCTCTGGAGGCTCCATATGCTCTAGCCATATTCTCTTCAGTATAAAAAGTCGTATGTATTAATGAACTATTAAATTAATCATTCAGGGGTGGTGGTCAATAAGAAAACAAATATATTTAAACTATTATTAACAGGCAACGTTTAGGACTACTTAGATCTTCTTTATGGTTGTTGTGATGGGATGGAGGTCGTAATGTTCTAATTGTTATACAATGTTGTAAACCTCATTATTGTCTATCTCACCCATCACAGCAGCCCTTATAAAGACCTACATTCTGCTTACAAACGTTAACGATTAATTAATAGCTGGCAAGTATTTTTGTTATTATTGACCTCAGACTTGATCATCCCCCGGTCATTCATCCGTATAAAATACAAAATTAATCCTTATTTACCATTGATCTCAACATGGATCAGAATATTCTCTTTGCCTATTTGTATCTCTCACGATCAACGTTTTAAGATTATTTTTTTAAGCACAGTAGCATAGCAGGACTTGAAAAGATCTTTGCGTTTCTTTCCCATCCTCGTTCCTGATAATGAATCCGGTGGAGGTTAAACATGAGCGTCGAAGCCAAAACAGTCAGCATTTGACTGCATTATCTGGCAACCAAGGACCGTCCAACATTCATTTTACTTTAAAGCAAGATTATTGATGCTTTATCAATAAAAAGCAACTTGAAAGAGGTGATAACTAAAAAGACAAAAATGATACTTATTTTATGATGTAGGATATTATTCTCTGAATAGTATTCAACACTCTCTTTTGTGTCTCAACATTAAAGTTGGAAGGCACCCATAGTATTGGGGTCAATAATTATGTCGTCAATTGGAATCATGAGTGAATGCAGGTACGCAATCTTAGGTAAAATTGATATTATTATTTGAAGAATATTTTAAATACTTCTTTTTTCTGCATAACTTTGTTAATTTTTCTTTTTATGGTAGTTGAGTTTTCCAGTCTGAAATGAGAATATGTGAACATAAAATTTACTTTTTGTCATATTCATATGTTTGCATTATAACACCTTAGACCACTAATGTATTCCATTGTAACATGATAGGCTCTGCTTAGGAGTATATGTTCCTTCCCACCGCTTACATAAAACCTTGTAGTATTAAAAAACTTGCATCGAATCGTCAAAGTGCTTGGAATAATATCAATGAGTTTAATAAGACTACGCAACAGGTATTAATTGGTCGATTGTTGAAGATTTTACTGCTACAATAAAGTAAAGAATATTGACCAATTATTAGTTCCAACGGTGAAACTCAGGACAACGGGATTCAAACCACACTGAAAAAAAATCAATTATTTTCTTTAGTACATTCAAGCTTTCACTTTGCCTTTCAGTTGTAGTGTTGCCACCAACCTTCATCTCAATCTTTTCAATTACTCCTACTTCTTTATTATTCTTTTAAAAGAGAATATCGAGACTTTTTTCTTTCCTGTCATCCTTCAATCTCGCTCTGAATTCTAATAGCTCTGAAATGTAATAGGTAATGCTTCATAACATTATCTATCATGCATTGTCTACAGACAGCACCATGTTATTTTAAAGTAAAAAAGTGTATAGTAGTGCATCATCTGTCTCCATTTATGCGTTTTTCGAACCACGATAAGTTTATTTTAATCGTTGGATTTGATATGAGGATTATTCAATTTTATTTTAATCTGGATTTTCTTTTAGGAAGTCTGGTGAGTCAATTCATAAAAAAAAAATTTGAGGTTAATAACTTCCAGTTGAATGTAATTCATATTAAATTGTCTTAATATAGTACAACGATTCGGTACCACTGTTTCACCATATTCAAGTACTTTAAACCTACAACAATAATAAACCATCATAACAACAATCTTCATCCCTATGTATATAATTCACACAATTCTATTCACCTCATAATTTGAATTTCATATAGGAAATCATGTCACACTTTACACTGTTCTCTTTTCTACCATTGCTTATTTGTTCATCTTCACTTATCCTTAGCACAGCAATTTTTTATGAATTTTATTTTAATTTTAAAATACCCTCAGATGAATAATATAACATAATCTATAAATATCTATTAATTTTATCAACTGCTTTCGTTTACCCATGCCAAAAACTAATTTCCTGGATAGACCTATGTTTCCACAATGGCTCCAGCCCTAAATTTTATTCTCCAACTACTAATATTTAACCTTGAAATGTAGGTAATTTCGAACCAAATAAAAAGGGAGTGAAATAAGATTATTTTCAGAAAAAAATAAGTGAGGAAAAATAACCATAGAAATTATATAGAAGCTAAACTGATCCATATAACTTGCAGATTTTAGTTTTTACTTTTTCTCTTTCTTTCTTTATTATTTCAATTAGATTTTATACTTTAATAAATATTTATTATTCCTAAAAGACCGAAGATAAAACAATCATTCTCCATTGAACTTGAGCTAAAAAAAAATGTTACTTTGAACTTACAACTAACACCAAACTATTTTATAGTCCAAGAATGTAAAAAGTTTGGTTTAATTTTAACCAAAAAAGTGTTTAAAACATATTTTGGGCAATTTATTCTTTAAAAACGTTTCCAGGAAGGTAAATAATGTACCCAAATATCCTCCCCTCCCCCCACCAGACTTCATCTAGAAACGAAGGACAGCCTTATATAACAATTACGCTTCACTGATATATGATCTAATTCAAAGTAGATTCTCTGTGCTTTGATTCGTTTGTTCATCTACCTCATGATAATGCGTCTATTTCAATCTTATAGCTAAATATGAATTATTACATATCACTGTCGAATATTTGGATATAAACTGAAATATCTTTTTCTTCTCAATATCTGTTTCTTTAAAAAAACTTTTATTTTTAAGTAGAGGAATTTAACCAGAATTTCTGATAAAAATAATGGTAATACTTTTCAAGCCAAAATATTAATTTATAATATGTTTTTGACACTTTATAAATAATTCTCTATAAATTGTAAAACTGAGGTGCATTGTAAAAAAAAAAAAAAGAAATGGGCGCCATAATTAAGCTTGCCTCTCTAGCAAAATTCTAGTTCTGCTCCTGCTTTCTTTTTCCCTCATTAATTAACATTAAATAAAAAAAAAATTTAAATTACAGCTAATTAATTTTAAAATTTTGTCACTTCTACAATGTACTTTAGTGTAATGATTAATAGTGTTCTATCCCATAAAATCTCTAGTAATAACTCGATATTGATTAATGATTTTCAAAATACAATCAAAACTAATGAAAATATTTATAACGTACGTTCTTTACATTTAATTTTTTTCTTTCATAATGAACTATTGTACTCAACCATCCTGTCCCTACACAGCAATTGTTCTATTAAAACATTCTCCAATGATATAAACAAATATTGTCTACATTAATCTAATGAATGTTTCAGTTATACATGTTTTGATATTCATATATTTAAATTAGGTTACTTAAAATTTTTCTTATTCAATTATTTCAATATTAACAGATTAATTAATTAACAAATCATTTCATTAATTCATAAATGCTGTGATATTTCCTTCTAATAATAACGTGATAATGTCTGAAGTGATGAATAATTAATATTTTATTATTATATAATAAAGTATAATATATTTTATAGTGTTTTTTATAGAGACGATGCACAGTGAGAGAGCGGAGGTCAGTGGCTGACACTCGTGAACCCCACGTAGCACCGTAGCCTGATTTTCTAGGCCATAAATTAAATTGCTCCCTCTTAACAGGATTATTTCCCTCACTCCTCTTTTACTATAAAAGTTTATTTTCGAATGCAGAATAATCTTGATATGGACGAAATATGTTGGAGCAATTTCAAAGCCGCATAAGAAAGCTTTAGATCCTCCATAACCCATGAAGCAACGCCGCTAATGACATTGTTTTTTCGTTGCAAAGGCGCCCAGGTAACGAATCCGGTTCTAAGATATGTCAAATGTGCCGACAGCTAAATTACGATTAATGAGAAGCACAACCTTCTCATTTCAATATTCTTCGGCCCGGGAGCTGCTATTAATATCTTACGAAACCTCTTCGGCTCGTCTCTGTCATTCCTCTTCTTCGTCTGTCTTCGATTAGATATAACTCAGAAGAAGTCCGAGTTATTTTTTTCGAAGTCTTCCCAATTATTATTCTCTCAATAACATTGTTTATAACAAAGGGTATTCCATGTTTACTTAGGGATGCATAATTTACACTCATATATCATATCCTATGCAATGATTTATATTTAATCTTCTTTGACAAATTTCTGGGTTGCAAATATAATATTAAAAAAATCATGAAGAAAGGTTATCGCTCAGAAGGACTCATTCAGTGCTAACAAAAGATGTTTTAATAATTTTGTTGACTGAATTTTCGACGAAACTATAAAAATTAGTTGAAACAAAAGAGCGACCCCGCAATGACTCCTTTTATCCGTAGAAATAGCGAAAGTTGCCTATAAAGTGCGACTTACGAAATGAGAGAGAACAATATTAAGTTCTGTTCAAGGGTGGGAGTTTTAATAAAATATCTAATAAAAAGGTTGAAATTAAAGTACACAAAAAGGCCATTTTAGTCTCAAAAAGATAATTTATTAATTTTATCAAATTTTCGCCCATTCAGGCATCATCAGAGCATTAGTGTACAACTATTCAGCTATTAAAACAAAAGAAAAAAAAATAAATGACTAAAAAATTGGTATCTCAACTCCAAACACCCCGTCATAGTAACTAAACTAGAACCTCCTCCAGGAAGAGAGGAGGTACCAAAATTAAAATATTTTAACTATTCTAAAATTATGAAAAACGGTAACTTGACCGAATTTTCACTATACTCGAAGATAAAATAGCAGCAACCCTAGTCCAAATTTAATTTATACAATTAATTGCCCGCACTGTCCAAATTTCTATATGGGTATGAAAACTCAAAACTTTAAAAATATAATGTACCTAAATTCCTGTATTGAAGATAAAAATAGAAATAGAAGCAAAAACTGCACTAGCAAAACGTTGCCTTGAATTTAAACATAAATTTGATTTTGAGAACTCATTTATTTTACATTAAAAAGGCCAAAACAAAAATTAAAATACCTGGAACACTATATATTTCATTAAACTTAAATATTGTTATAACAAAAATATCCATATAGTCTCACATTTTTTTATTACCTTTGAACTCCTACGTTTCAGCCATCCCAAGGATCTACCAACTTATTGGTATGGTTATCACAGCTACAACGCATTACTACAGGCTATTATGCCTTTGTCAAATTTTATCACTAGTCAGCAACTATTATCACAGTTTCACTTATTACAATTATTTAGTTTATAATGAAAAATGTAATTTTGAAGAAATTTCAAACGCTGTTCTTCTTATTAGGAATTTTAGTTTAGTCTGTAATTCTCAAAATCTTAACTGACAAGAAAAAATAAAATTCCAATTTGTAGATCAGTTTCAAATCCTGTATTGGACCGAACACATTCATAAAATGAGTTCATATTTTTGCATGTAACAATTTCTTGGGAAACAAACACCTTTCAAATTTCATACATATTTTATTCATGAATCGCCCATTTTCAGGTCCAATCACTAGTTTTAGACTACTCCTCTAATGGTCTATGAAATCTCTTCCATAAAATTTTAGTTATCATCATAATTCATTCATCTCTCTAGTACTTGATCATAGAGTACACAAACTTATCTTATATCAATTAAAAAAAAAATTAATTTGTCCACAATATCATTCCTATTTCTATGGTTAAGGACACATAAATTACTACATCAAGTTATATAACGAGCTGATAAAAAGTTAAATAAATGCAATATGTGAAAAAACTACAAAACCACTTGTGTAAATTATAGCTGCATTTCAGTTATTCTGTGCCTACTGTCACAGATAACACCCATACCAAATCCTATAAAACACTCAACTTGAACTCAAAATAATTAGAAAATTCACTTTATAGGTATTGAAGGGATAAATAACCCTTATACACAAAACCTTATAATATAAATAAATATAGTATCTTCAATTATATTACATTTATATATTTATTTATTAGTAATTATTGCATTCAATATTTCTTGGATATTAATTTATGTTTTTTTTCTGTTCTCCAGGTGAGTTCATTACTACAAAGACGACAAGAAGGGAAATATTTAATTGGCTGGAAGTATAATGTCAGTTGTTGAGCTCCGTGATAGTCCTTCAGTGGTACCAATTTCTATTCATCAGCAGTCTGTGTTATTTCGACGTCTGGGACATATTCCTATAGCTTTTATATCATAGAAGGAGTAAACATTTTTAACAAATTATTCATTCTAACATAGTAGTATTTCAATAAATATATAGAAACAATCAATATTTCTAATCACAAAAATCTTGAATTTATTAAAATAGTCTGCAAGCCAGTAATGCTACAGGTAATATAATTGTAGCTATGAAATTTAAAGATTTATTAAGTTCTTTGCAAATTTTTATTACTTTGTTGCAAACTGGGCTTCTGCTTAATTGAAACAAATTCTAAACTATCTCCTAACTAGATATTAATTTATTTTTATTACAATTTGTGCATTTTCAATAGACATTATTGTTTTTTCTAATTTTATTTATGGCAAGTCTTCAACTTCATATGCACCAGCACAGGTAAGCAAGTGATCAAATATTTTTGTTACTGTAGAATGATTTTTATTTAAAGTTTGGAAGTATCTTATATTTCAACTTTAACAGTATTCAGTAAACGAATGACTCAATGCCATAATGAAAAGTCATTTTGGAATTTGCTGTGAAATGTAGTTTACCCTAATTAAAATATAAAATAAATTAATAATAGTATTTATAAAAGATCACAGATAGATCTTACAGAGCTCTGAACGGAAAATAACTTAAATATGACAAGGGATTTAAAATCTCTTTATCGAAACTAAATAAAATCATGAATAAGTAAGGAAAAAGAAATCAGTCACTGTTCAACATAAATTTCGAACTCTAATTCAGCCTTTATTACTGTACTTCCATTGTTTAATGGTTCTTGGGATATTATGCAAAAATTATTGATTACATTCGTTTTAATTAATCTCTGTAAAAATGAGAAGAAGACAGGTGTAGGATCTGATTAGGTATACATACACACATATTATGCTAAATGTGTTTTTATATCTCATTTTTATCTTAGTAATACTATAAGGTCTACCCCGAAGACATATTTGGTTCTTCACAAACAACTAATGGTGATTACAACGCACTCGAAGGATTTCATCGTACCTACTTACGTTAGCTAGCGCTTACTGAAGGCTATAACGTCTCGAAAAGATAAAACTCGGCCTTTAGTACCAATTTTTTCTTCTTTGCCTTGATTAACGCCAAACAATGACGTCCTATGTAGTTTAATACATGCTTGTAAAAAGATATAAAAGAGAGTACGTATTTCTTAAACTTTTAAATGATAAATATTACTGAGAAATTTTTAATACACCAATGCTGTCTTGATTGAATACCTAACATATCACACACGTATTAAATGGTAAGAGTTAAGCTGGTAGATCGGTCCACGTTGATAAATTGAAGTGGAATATGTATGTTAAAGTGACAAAGCTGATCTATACTGAGCAATTAGCTCAGCCTAATAAGGCTAGAGAATAATGCACTATTTGAACAGTTATTAGCTTCTATATTATGATTGGTGATGTATTGAATTGCATGTTACATCAGTTTTTTAGACCAATTCTGTGTACTCAAACGCTCAAAAACGACATTTCCTCCTATAACATAACTCTGTTTTTCTTTTTCAGCATCTTTGAACTCGGCTATAAACATTTCCATTTCCCCCTCCCTGATCCTACCCCAGCTGTTATTACCCTCGACGATGCGATGACTATCTCCCCTCGACGCCCTAATTGATTCGCCCGTCGCTTGTTATCGGTCGTTCGTTGAGGGCTCGTTGATGTGAAGGAGTCGGTTGTTCTCCGCCGCTATGAGAACTCCATATTCCAAATTCCCGATCCCCATTACGGCGCTCCAGGTGGGGGTAATGATGGAGGGAGTGTGTGTTTAGCTCGGGACGTGACCATAGAGACGGGGATCCTCCCCCCCCCTCTCGAAATACATTCTTCAACCCCGTTGGACCCGCTCTCAAGCAGAGCGCTGGGAACCCCACCTACGGCTCTAATGAGAAAGCGAGGGAGCAACGACACGGCTCTGACAACCGCCGTTGATGAGGAAGCCTTCTCCGGGAACCGAAGCGTGAACGTTGTATAACACAACTCCCTTGTCATGCGAGGCATCTATATTTCAACTATTAGTAAGATTACATATAGGAATCCAATTTAGGACCATTACATGTCACGGCTTTGAAGTACGGCAACCAAATGAATAATTATACGGTGTCACGGCTGCTTGTAATAGATTCTTGGAAGACAATTGTAAATGATCGTTCCTACCAATTTCATGAATTTAACAAGGTTTCCAAGACTCTTTGTTATTAGAGAGTTAAATGCCATAAACTTTCAATTGTTAAATGATTTAGACATCCAATATAAACTGAGGGGACTATTTCGCAACGTTTCTATTTATTTAAACAGATGCAATAACGATGTTAGAGCAATGTTGAACTCATTTATAATAATTTTGTACGCTTTGTTGCTATTAAGCGGTCCCATGGATGGATGCACTTTCTGACCTTGGATTATTCCCTTCGCTGGGAGCACCGAGGCTCCAAATGGTAGCGCAATTGGCGACCTCATTCTCGCTCTTGTCAGTCACCTTTCGATCTGTCTTTATCGCTTCCTCATTTCTGCATCGACCTCCGAAGCTACCGGTTAACTCGTGCCCTCGATTCCTATCGAAACCGATTCGATTATTCATAGGCGTATTCGAATACTCTGTGACTGAGGCAGGTATAACTGTATTGGCGAGAGGGTGTCCTTTGCTACAATAAGAGGGCGAGGATGGGCTCTTGCGCAATTCCTAGGTGCAGAAATACCTTAGCGCCTTTTGATACCGCGCCGTATTGCTTTATTACACCAAAGAGCGTAGCAGGCATTAATTTCATCGCAGGAACATGCAGCTGATCAGGAGATAAACAGGCAATCACCTGAGAGCAATGCAGCAAAAAAATTCGAGCTAATGCAAGACTGAAGCTAACGGATATAGGGACCCATTCAATAGTTATTGGATCACGTAGACTATTTGCAAGTGGATATAATTGCCCAGTCCCAATAAATTGTCTTAGCCTCTTTTCTTTTACGGTCCTCATAAAGAATAGCCAGGGTGTGATTACACTCTATTAGTCATAATGCCAAATGTAAATCAAGATCTAAAGATTGCAATTGCTATTTCATGCTACTGATATTTTATTTTATTTTTAGATAAAATGATTATATTACTCGTAAACTCTCTGCAACTTTTCTTGATGCGATCATTTTATTCAACTTTGAACTCTTACTTCATGCCATTGGAATTTCCTTATGTGATCGATAAATCCCAAACAAATGCAACTGGAAAATAGGACTTCATTCTCACTTTTATATATATAAATATACATAAATCATGTTTAATAAACGGTGAAATAGACATAATAATGAGCCATTACTTTGAAAATGATACATTTAACATTTATTGATTTCAAACCATTTTAATGACTAGATTTAAACTCAGCCTTAGCTGATATTCTGTTCTTGTCTTTTAAGCAAGTTTGTATGCACCGTTTTGCACACTTTGGTGTATAATATTCGTAAAAAGCCAATACAACGTGTTCGAATTTCCAATATCTAAATGCTAATTCATACCTCTTTTGTAAAATTTCTGATATTCTAAAACCTTATGTACTTTCATATTGTTTTTTTTAATTCCATTTTAAGTATGTCTTACAAGTGTTTAATTTGATGGGTTACTTTTCAAAAAAAACTAATTAAGTAAAACAAATACTTTTGCTTATAATTTGAAGAGTCTATCAGTAGTAATAAATACATTCATTTTTGTATCTATGTATCTAATGTATTTATAGTCCAATAAATATCGCTTGCAGATTTTGCACCTGTTTTTTTGTTGATTAAGTACATCTACGTGGGTAAGGTGGGAAGACCATCTAATCAGTTGTGTAATTAAAAGATGTGTATGTAAATAAACCGTAAAATCTTTAGTTAATATTAAGCTTGGGCATATTATATTGGTAGATTTACGTAAGAGTATTAAATCTTTTTTTTTGTTACTCGAGGCTTTCTCGCACCCAGGCTACCGTGCTTTGTTTCCCGCGGACGTTTACTTGTCAGTACAGTATTTAATAACATTTTAAGGGTTCCGGTCGTTGCTAAACCCTACGACCCCTTACATCCTCATCTTATTTACCGCAATGCTCTAACTTTAATTATATTTTACGGGTTCAGTTCCCTTAATTTAGCGTTGTGTATCCTTCTAAATTCAGTTAATAACCATCCCATTAATTCATCCTTTTTTGGTCTGAATGTTTTACGTAATCCTTTATTTTCGAAAACGTTAAGGCTTTGTTCTTCCCTTTGTTAGAGGTCACGTTTCGGATCCATGAAGAACAGTGGGAAGGATAATAATTTTGTAAATTCTAACTTTTACGTTTTTGGATAGAAGACATGAGCTAAGCCATTGAGAAATCGCAAAAATCACTTTTATTTCCTCATAAATTTCGTTTTTTCTAAATACGTATATATGAGAAGTAGAATCCATATACTTATTAAAATACATTTCCTATCTACCTGTTCTAATGAAATTCCTGTTAAATTTATATCACCGAAATTGTTCTTACTGTTAACCTTGTACTTTGTTTTGTCCGTATTTATTTCGAGACCTCGTTCCTTGCTGGAGTTTATCAAAGTAGTAGTGTATTTTTTTTTTTAATAATTTATTTATTCTTATTTGCAACTGTATAAAAATATATACAACAAATAAATTTGCTGTAGGTAACATAGTGACACGATACAAACATGTGGAGAATCTACCCATCGATAGAACTCCAATGTAGTGTATTTAATTCTGTAGTTTTCTTGTTCTGACCCAA
>NW_027112407.1:125900-159710 GCF_000696795.3 Halyomorpha halys | reverse complement strand
CATTTTAATGACTAGATTTAAACTCAGCCTTAGCTGATATTCTGTTCTTGTCTTTTAAGCAAGTTTTTATGCACCGTTTTGCACACTTTGGTGTATAATATTCGTAAAAAGCCAATACAACGTGTTCGAATTTCCAATATCTAAATGCTAATTCATACCTCTTTTGTAAAATTTCTGATATTCTAAAACCTTATGTACTTTCATATTGTTTTTTTTAATTCCATTTTAAGTATGTCTTACAAGTGTTTAATTTGATGGGTTACTTTTCAAAAAAAACTAATTAAGTAAAACAAATACTTTTGCTTATAATTTGAAGAGTCTATCAGTAGTAATAAATACATTCATTTTTGTATCTATGTATCTAATGTATTTATAGTCCAATAAATATCGCTTGCAGATTTTGCACCTGTTTTTTTGTTGATTAAGTACATCTACGTGGGTACGGTGGGAAGACCATCTAATCAGTTGTGTAATTAAAAGATGTGTATGTAAATAAACCGTAAAATCTTTAGTTAATATTAAGCTTGGGCATATTATATTGGTAGATTTACGTAAGAGTATAAAAACTTTTTTTGTTACTCGGGGCTTTCTCGCACCCAGGCTACCGTGCTTTTTGCCAATACCGATACTTTTTTATTTATTTATTTTTTTGGCGATCATTGAATTAATAAGGACTTCGGGTCACCACAGTTAAATAGTACGCCAAAAAAAAATCTGGAATCTGTCCAATGGAACGAGTCGTTTACTCCGAATCCTTTTACCTGAACTCAAGTTGAATAGGTTTTGGAAACAAATCACTCATATATTAAATTGTAATTATATTGTAATTTTCTACTAAAATGATTATATTTAATGTGAGATTCATGAATTTAAAGTTACAGTATGATAAAAATGATAATAATAAAATTGATTCTCAAAGACGAGGGTTTAATGCTTTAATCAGGCTACTAACAATAACATTTTGCATACCTAACTTCATTGAATTATGTCAAAATCCAACTCTACCCAGGTATAGCCTGTACAAGATGCCACTAACGTTTCATTATACACTTCGGACCTTAAAATTATTCTTAATTCAAGTAAATTTTAATTTGAATTAAATCCATTACGTAGCTAGAAGCTATTAATTCAACTTGTGTGACACATTATTATTTTCCTGTAATGTACTAAATTCTTCAGTGCATTCATTTTTCTTTGTACTTAATATTCTATATAATACTTCATCTTCAAATTTCTTTAATCAATTTTCTTCTTTTATCGCAATCGGCGAGATTTCCGTAAAATAACAACTGTAAAAAGGGTAATTAGAAATTGTAACTTACAGGTTTTGAATTCACAATTAAAATATACTTAAAAATGTAACATTTGAGTTCTATGTAAAATATAAAATTCTAAACAGCTCTAAAATTTATATATATTTTTTTTATTATTATAATTTGACAATACATGACTCATTAATTAATAATTTAATTAAATAATGTATTTGATGTCAATCGCTATAGTTAACGTTATTTAAAAATCAAGTGTCTTTTAATTGCTTTCTTGATCATATTAACATTGTATACAAAATCCATTCCTGCTTTAAGAATGACACAATAGCTTTGGTTTTATGCCTAATCAAGGTTATACAAGTCCTAAACTTGTTATTAGTTATTTTCAGTTTAATAATTGAATCTTTCACTTAGATTTTAGGAGTCGTTTTCATACTTTAGTACAAAACTTCAATATGGCGTTCAAAATGGCGATAATACATAAATTAGATATGTTAACTATTTAACTAATTAACTAGATACAATAATAGTAAAGGCTTACTATTATACTTATAGTTAACCCGAAGGTTCGATGCCGATACCACCAATCGTTCTCTACATACATCTTTCCAGTCTCGCCCTCCAAATCCAAATCTACAAAATCAGTTTCAAGGCAATCCTTCTATCTACGTTGTTTCCCTCGGACGTTTACTCGTCAGTACAGTATTTAATAACATTTTAGGGATCCGCTCGTTGCTACACCATACAACCTTACACCCTCATCTTATTCACCGCAATGCTCTAACTTGAATTATATTTTCCGGGTTCAGTTCCCTTAATTCAGCGTTGTGTAGCCTTCTAAATTCAGTTCCCATTAATCCATCATTTTACGTAATACTTTATTTTCGAAAACGTTAAGGCTTTGTTCTTCCCTTTGTTAGAGGTCACGTTTCGGATCCATAAAGAACAGTGGGAAGGATAACAGTTTTGTAAATTCTAACTTTTAAGTTTTTGGATAGAAGACACGAGCTAACCCATTGAGAAATCGCAAAAGTCAATGTTATTTCCTCATAAATTTCGATTTTTCTAAATACTTATTTATGAGAAGTAGAATCTATATACTTATTAAAATTAAAACACATTTCCTATCTACCTGTTCAAATGAAATTCCTGCTAAATTTATGTCGCCGAAATTGTTCTTGTTTTTACTGCTAACCATGTACTTTCTCCGTATTTATTTCGAGACCTAGTTCCTTACTGGAGTTTATCAAAGTAGTGTATTTTTTTTATTTTTAATAATATATAATATAATAATATTCTTATTTGCAACTGTATAAAAATATATACAACAAATAAATTTGCTGTAGGTAACATAGTGACACGATACAAACATGTGGAGAATCTACCCATCGATAGAACTCCAATGTAGTGTATTTAATTCTGTAGTTTTCTTGTTCTGACCCAACAATACCAAATCATCAGCAAACTCAAATACCGGTATTTTACCACAAAAAGTTAAACCCTTTTCGGTATTCATCACACTTTTAATACAAATTTCATACATATAAAAAATAAATTATTCTATGTGCAGTTTTGAAATAAAGTAGAAATATAATAATCTCTCAGATTATTTATTTATTACTATATCAGCTGATTATGGGATCGGGGGACCCACGAGTCAATATTTTGGCTTAAGAGGCTAATTGTACCCAAAGCTTTTCATTGGATATAGTAGTACATTTTTTTAAAATGATTATCAAATCAATTTTTAAAATAATGAATGTCATCGATTATTTGTTATTAGGTTCAATCAGGGACCAGTATTGGTCAATTTCCTGATGAGGTCGGTTTAGTTTATTAATAATTCACTTTTAATAACAGGTTATGTCCACAGCCTTCATTGTCACGTCTGGCTGTAATCTTACCTGTATATATAATTTTTTTCTTATCGATATTGAAGAGGACGTCTTCGGGGAAGGCTCTGATGCTGGAATTGCTCCGGGAAGATCCTGGATCAACTGTCAATACGAATAGAGCTGGTTGGTGCAGCCGCTGCGATAATGGTTGACGTAACACGTACTCTAATCAAGCCTCAGAGCCAAGGGCCAGGTCAATCTATAGCCCCTGTAATTTGTTTTCATCTATCATTAGCCCCCATAGTCCCTTTTATGGCTTATACCAACCATCGAATTTCGATAGCGCTTTTCCCGTCATTACGGCCCTAATTAGTATTGGACACGGGTCGAATTGTGGATTTTAGACCACCTTGGTCAAAAGTACGTCACTAAGGGAAGAAAAGCCAATCTTTGGTTTCGTAATTGGGTGTCGTCGACAAAGGTGCTAGTCCTGCTGTAGAAATAGTTGTAGAATTTAATAAAACCCAGGCATTGTTATTTTTTTTTTGTGTGTGTGTTTATTATTTTATTCATTTTTTCTCCACCTAGTAAAAACTGTTATTTATTTTTTATACTGGCAAAAGGAATCGCAAAATCAACGATATAAACTGAAATATTAGGGAAAATTTTTGTTTTATTAATGGGAACACATCGGTATACCTCAGACAGATAATATTTTATTTATATTGTACGTCTTATAAAGAAAGATAAAAATCTAGCAGAAAACCCATTTGTTATTTACCAACGTTTTGCTCCACATTGCAAGGCTTCATCAGGACTAAATGAGAATAAGAAACAAACATGTTAAAATATGAAAAGACTATACGAATATAGATAAGTTGTTAACAAGACGATATATAAAAAAGAGAAACGTAGTAAACTAAAAAATAATTTGAATAGAATAAAATGGGGCGAAGCATCGGTTACTAATAAATAAATATATACAATTTTTTACTACCATCTTCCTACAATTTCAAGTTATAAGTTATAACTTGAAATTGTAGGAAGAAGGTGGATATTTAGTATCATAGGTAATCACATTTACACTTCGTGGTAAACCCTTGACTTCCTGCTCCACAGTATCCTTTAGTAACACCCCACTTATTCCTGTCGAACAGATCTGTTACGACTGTATCTGGACAAACGAATGGTATCGAATTCTCATACAAGACTGAAAAGACAGGGAACTGTTCGTCGATCCCGACTATTACAACATTTACTAGACAAACTGTCAAAACTTCCAATGCATTACAAAAGATTGATCTACTTTACTGTAATAAGGCCTATTTGAACATACAGAGTTGAGCTTTGGGGCTCCACTAAACCATTGAATGCCTCTCATATCCAATCCTTACAGTCCAAAATCCTTAATGCTCCTTACTTTGTCACAAATCAAGTCATCCATCAGGATTTCTATGTTGCCAATTTGCCCAGAAACTGATACCAATCCTTTCATGATAAACTCCTCAACTACTCAAACCCACTTGTTTCTAGCCTGGCTTCTCCTTTAATACCTGATAATTCCCATAGGCGTCTGAAAAGAAGATGTCCCTGAGATCTTCTTCTCTAGTAAAGTAATTGGAGTCTATCAATGAGTGATTCTTCACATGTTTGTATCGTGTTATTTTATATCTAATAGCAAATTTACTCGTTGTATATAATTTTATTCAGTTGTAAATAACAATAAATAAATTAATAAAAAAAAAAACATAGGTGCATGTAATTTTAAAATTCCCTTTAAATGTTGATGACTTATACCAGAACACGCATATTGTCAGAGCACCTCTTGATTCATCTGTGTCCTATCTTTCAATATTTCTTCAATATTATTAATGCTGAAACTTTTCTTTTCTACCTCCCGGTTATAAGAATTATCAATGGGTTCATGGTTTCTCCTTCTATACCGTCAAGACTTTCTCGCCAAAAATTGTGGATATTGCTTTTAACCTGTTTTGGCCCATTTATAACTCCATAAAACCTATTGACTTGAAGCAGAGCGGTCCCTCTCTACTCCGTAATAAACAAAACTATGTACCAAAGTGCTATCCCCGCCCACAACGGACCATTCCTAACTCCTTAAAATGCCTTCAGGCAGTTCAAGGATATAAATATATTTACCAGGATATATGCATTTATACTGTATATACATATATATTTGCGTTTGTTGAATTGAATAAAGAGGGTATGAAATATATATATATAAAGTTTTTCTCAAACAATACCAAGTACAAATGTGCAAAAATAGGAGCCATGTTTCTGGCTTACTAAAGCTACCGTTCATTTGTGCCAAAATTAAGCAGGCCACAAATTAAAGCAAGCCAGGACAGCTGGAATCAATTTTACGCTTCCGATGCTTGAACTTGCCAGATTTAGACAAATGTGCATTTTTACACTTCTTTTAGGAAGCAGGCTGGGTAAGTGGTATTTTTTTTTTGTTATGTAATGAGTAAAAATTTGAACTTGGATACGACTAATGGTCGAGATATGATCAAATATATTTATTTTAAAGTATTTTTTTATTGGTAAATCGATGTTCCATCTAAATTTTTGAGACGGGATAGATTTTTATTTATATTCTTTTAGGGGTTTAAAGTTTCAAACGAGAGAATGAGGGAAAAGCTCTGACGCGCTCATATCAATTCTACATTAACAATAAATAAAATACATAGATCGAATATTTTATTGAATAAGCTAGAAGGTTAGTAAAGTCCATCGCCTACAAGTGGAAGGTGACCGACCACCCCTGGTGTAAGCTATCGTTTAGTTGAAACTTCTGACCAACCAATGTTATTTACTAGGTACTCTAGAAGACCATATAATTTTTATTGTTATTTTTCCAACCTATCCTTTAGAATTTCTGTCCTGAAGTTGTGTTGGAGGGTGAGGGGGGCGATGCTGAAGAAAGTGGAGCCATTAGGAGCCCAAGTCATGTCCCGCCGCGGTCGTGGCTGCCATTGGTCGGACTCGAAGCGAAACGGTGACCATCGAAGCGTAACCCCGGACCGTAACCTCTGCATCAAGATCCACTATACTTCTTGTCTTCTTCATTTAGCACCTCATTAACTAGGAGCATGTGCATTTTAAAACTACTCACAATGATAATTTAGTATTTAGTTTTTCTAGGCTTTCTGCTATCTAAAATTGAAACCGCAAAAGAGAATCTGATGAGTAAAAAAAAGGATACACTTTTTTTATTTAAGAAACTATAATAATCAATTGCTCAAAAAAAGTAATTTCAAAGAAATATGATAGTCTCCTCTGTTTTTATGTGAAGAAAAAACTAACACAAATTCGAAAATGAAGTATTACCTAGAATGGCGCCTTCAGTCAGTGAAGAGCAAAAATAAGTAAAACTTACTTATTAGTGCCAATGTTTCGGCTAGAATTACAGGCCTTCATCAGAGCTTAGAATAAAAAAACATATAACAACTGTAATGAATAAATGGAAGTACGTAAGTAGTATTGGGAAAAAAAATATATAATTTATGTACGAAAAGTTTATGGATGGTACATGATCGATTATGATAATATCCCTTCTATAGGATACATGGGGCATAGTTTCGTTAGTATATTTTTTTATGGAGCGCAATGAAGAATAGAGATTTCATCATAATACGTGCCTTGGCATCCCTGACCATTTGGTACGAATGTCCAATTCATTTTATTCCTTATACGCTGATGAGCGATCAATCATAATATTTCATCGCACGGGGTAATTACTCGGCCCAAGTTCGTTGTAAATTTAATAAAGAAATACAGCGGCGCTATTAGCGCAAATTGCCCTAACCTACGCTAATTTGTTATAATCCCTCTAGTCAACTTTGACAAAATGGCGGCCTTAGAAGCATCTCTACCTCTCCCCACTACCTCTGGTCCAATTAACGGATTACGAGCTGGTTCTGCGCCAGCACCGAAAACGGAAATCCCGCCCCTTCGTCCATTAATAAGCAAATAGTGTAAGGACCGCTTGCGAGTATGGCGTATCCTTCTGCTGCGGAAAAATGAATACTTAATATGAAAAATCCTAAAGGAATCAATCCTGTTTAAGATTGAGGGGAAATTTTTATATATATTTTTTAATTAGATCTGAATTCGGCAATGCTTCTACGGGTAGTAAATATTTTATTTATTTTCGTTAATGCTTTGTTATTTCATGTTTCTCTGAATACGGAAGTCCCGATCCTAGGGTTGCGAATATGGTGTATCCTTCTGTTGCCAGAAAATGAAGTAAAGCAACGTCTATCTTAAAAGTAATATAATTAATCGTAAAGGAATAGATTCTAATCTCAAATCAGAAGAGCTTTACGTTTTTAAAATTAGTCCTAGTAGAGGCAAGGTTACTTCATTTAATAAACTTCTTAAATATTTTGTTTATTTCGGTTTATGTCTCGTGAAAATCTAATTTTCAAGTAAATGGATATCAAGACAATCATGTCACAGCGATGTAGGAGCAGAAGAAAAAGATGCATGCATAAATTGATTGATAGTACACCAAGATCTCCATGTAGCTGTCAATACCTGATTAAAAAATGTGTTTTCATTTAGTGATCCAATCAAAGGATTCGTATAAATGTGATCTTCGTAAGATATTTTTTCTGTTTATATTATATGAAATCACATGTTTATTTTAAGTTTGAACCTATGAAATTACATTATTACTTTACTTGTTCAAACCGATTTTAAGACGTATTGGACTCCAGTGTAGCCCTAACCTAGGAGAATAAAGTTGTATTTGTCTGATTTCTGCTTCAATTAGTTTCTGTTTAATATTCACGTACCCAATATGGTTACGTGATTATCTTTCTGTGTTTTTGAATTATTGATATGTTAGTTTAGTTGTGGTTTTATGGTATTCATATCGCAAAAAGAAACTTCATTTTGTGCTATAAGATAATAAATGTCTCTTATAATTATAGTTGTTATGTTGCATCTTGCCGATAGCTGCGTGAAGATAGAGAGCTGAAACTTGGCAACTATCAAATTGCTTTATTACCTTCCTTCAACGTGATAGATACTCTTTTAAGAATTGCATGTTAAAGTTCTCTTAACGACCGCTTTTACGGTATTCGCAAGAAAATAAAAATTAAGTAATTGCAATGGCATTTTATTCATCTTTTATGACTGAATTAAAAAACTTGTACTTCAAAAGCTTCAATAGAAGATATTTAATTTTTTTTTACTGATTGTCTCATTTATTGTATCTTGTAACCCTTAAAATTGCATAAGTTGCTACCAAGTAGGGTTAATTTACGTTTTAAGTAGGGTTAATGTATGATTCAGCCACGTTTTATAACAATTAATGTGTTTTGTATTATAGCATTAAAGTTTGAAGAGATTATTTTGTTGAGTTTTCAATCGATGGTATCAAGGATGCTGAAGCGTGTTGAGCCTCCTTGAGGTGAATTTCAGCTTACTCTTTAACATACGGCTTAATTAACATGAAATTAAAGGATTTTTAACTTTGTTTTTAGAAAAGTAAGAAATCTATAGATTAGTGGAGACTAAAAAACAATTCGAGTTTTGCGTTGCTCATTGGAAGCCTACTTCAGATAGTTTTAGAGTTGACAAATTCTACTGGAACTCAGAGAACATTTAGTCCAGTTTACTATCCCACAATTAGCAATCATCCAAAATCTAAAGACATTTTTAATTTCTCTTTCTATTCAAGAAAAAACAAAAAATAAATACAATAAAAAAACTGTAATTTTCTTTACATGGCCGAACCATAATTATGATGATTTTTTTTGCAATCACTTCTTTTAAAACGAATTTACGTTCGTCAAAAAATTGTTTTCCACACAACACTTTTTTGGCAAATCAAGAGCCTAAACATAATCATTTCCAAAAGAAATACCGTTCCTAGATAGAATGATTTTAATGTAAAACATCGGAAAAAAAAATATTTTCTGTAATCTTTTTCTGTAATAAAAACTTTTTCATCACAATTTAGGTGCAGAATGGACCCCCTAAGTTTCCTGGTCCTTATTTGATACACTCCATATTCTGTGTACCTTTAGATATATTCGGAATATGTTAATCAATTCCTTTATTGAAGTTGAATACAGTTTATTTATAAATATTTATTAATATAAAGAAAGAAGAATTAAATGTTAGATATAAATTATTTTTTAGATATTGTTGGATAATTAGACCATGTTTTAATAACATAAATATTTTTAATTTGTTGATACTTATTGATCTATCATACTCCAAACAATAAATAAAAATATATTCAGCAATTATTGAAAAAAAAAAAAAAAACAAGCAAACAGAAGGCATGTTGAAAAGCTGAGCCTAAAAGGACTAATAGAGTTGGCAGTGGGAGAGGTGTTAAAAGACCCAGAAGGGCTTTAAAGAATAGCCGATGTCAGAGGAAGAAATACGGCCGTCGTACCGGGCCGAGGAAGGAAGAGTGGGGGGATGCTATTTGGATGACAGGCTATGACGAACAGAGCCCACCGATTGGTCCGTTCCGGCCACGCCCACCCCCTACCCTCACTTCTCACATAATAATAATGGTAATGAGCACAAGTCGAGATGGACAATGGCGTCCGCTTCATTCAGTCGTCTCTTCTGGAAATATGATCCTAGGCCAGCATCCGTCACTGGGGTCGTATTTCTAACTCAGTCTGGAAGCAGTCTGGTTGACCAAGGAATGGTAGAAAACACTGCAATGCTAAACAAGGGTGCACCCATACCTTGTACAATAGATATATTGTTTAAACATATGAAAAACTAATAACAATAAATCATACAAATGTTTCAATTGAAATATACAAATGTAACACTGAATAAAATAATTATTTCATGATTTCTTAATTGAAATTTATAAATATTTATTTTAAAAATACATCAAATGAATGATCAATGTTGTCTTATGGAAATAAAAAATTGTTTGCACTTCAATAATAGTATTACGTGAGCAACTCTTTACAGAAATCTCGACTCGGAAGCAATGTTGTTAGAAACAGGGGAGTTAAAAAGAATTTTGTTTAGTTTGAGACATATCTGCAACTTATGGGACCATAAAGACGTTATGGATGA
Source organism: Halyomorpha halys (assembly GCF_000696795.3). Lineage (NCBI taxonomy): Eukaryota > Metazoa > Arthropoda > Insecta > Hemiptera > Pentatomidae > Halyomorpha > Halyomorpha halys. Next base: position 149,521 of record NW_027112407.1, on the reverse strand, counting down.
TTTGATTTGTGATACAAAAATCTTAAAGCTTTATGTAAGTTCCATAGATACAGGCTAAACTTCAAGTCGGTTATGAGGATTTCAAATCAGTTTCCTGAAATCAGTGGAAGTCGTTCCTTGTCAGCAGATGTGTTTAATATGGCAGAATGTCAAAGCAAAGTCAAATCTAAAGAAATTAAATGTATTTGACTGTATTTTAAATCAGAAATCGTTAAAATCTTTACAACAATCTGTAAAACGTTACTGTTGTAAAATATTCTCTGCTAGAGATTCACTTGTAATGGCATAATCGTAGCGACCTAGGCTGTGTTTTCTCTTTAGATAGGTACTGATTCTTCATCTTGACTTGCTCTACCGTTAGAAAATTCTCGTTTCACTTTTTATTTTAAAAATCTAGATTTATATATATTTTTTTAAATAACTTGTTTCACAATTTTTGAGGTCCATAAACGTTACATTGATATGATACAATGATAATTCCTATGATTTTTATTAATTTGCCCAGTTTGTCGGCTACGCCCCTGATGGATATTCCGATTTTTCTTTGATCTTCTTTTCCATTACCCATCCGAATTTCCTCCAGTCCTCCTCCAGGCTTCCCATGATAGATTCTTGCTGTCCTCGCTTCATCCATTCTCAGGACATGACCCAACCATCTCATACGCTGAACTCAAGTGAAATGAGATGTAGTTAGATCGCCGCACATTAAGACCTCTTATTGTTTGTTCTTATGCGGAGAGCACCTTCCTCCTGCATAGCTTCTACTATCCGCCTTATTATATTCTTTCTGCAAATGCATTCGTACAGTACAAGAGCCGGGGTGAAAAAAAGGCAGTTATATTACCCTAATTTTTTATTACTTTAATAAAAAATATGTATAATTATTAGTAAAAATTGATGAGTCGACCAATTATAGTTAGGAGGAATATAAAATAGAGGCTGTTTCAATAGGTTTAAAAGAAAAAATAATTTTTCATTCAGAGCTCCATACCTTTAAAACTATCAACAAAACTAGAAGACCTAAGAGAACATCATTTAAAGGAGAGTAAATTTTCTAAAATATGAGCCTCAACTGAGGTATTTACCTTTAATAGATCCCGAAGTATAGTTTCTTAAAAAGCAACATTTCATAAAAAACCAGTAGTTGGTGAATTTATTTTGAGAAATTTATATCTCAGGACTTATTTAACATACAGATGTCCATTAACACTAAAAATTAAAACTAGTTAAATTTACTATACATTAGTGTATTGCGTTTATCATCGTAGGAGTAGTAGTTTTCATGATATTTGTCAAAATAAATGCACAAAAAGTGATTTCTAGTGGTTTGGATGAAATATCTGATTTATAAAAACATATACTATAACTTATAAATGATAGCTAGTTGAATATACTATAAAATATTTTATAATATTTATCTTCATAGGGGTTGTAGTTTTTATGAAATTTGATAATATGTTGATTTCCAGTTGTTCGGATAAAATGTTTGATTTATGAAATATTATATCTCGGGAACCATAAGACATACAGATATCTGCCAGCGCCTAAATTAATGCTAGTTTAACGTACTACAAAGTAGTTTATGACACTTATATTCGTAAGAGTAGTATTTTTCACAATATTTGCTGATACAAATTGATTTCTAGTTGTTTGGACAATGTCATATGCAAAATTCATATTCATATGCGAATATCATAAAAACTTTGCAAAACAGTAATACGATTACCAACAATTACCAATTTCTCTACTATCTGGAGCTCTTCCTGTGATTTTAACTACGAGAAATTGGAGGTAATTCATAAAAACATATGCGTAAGGATATTAAACAACTATCCTCGATACAGCAGAATTTCAAGCATACTGCCTGACTTATAGATCCTGGCGATTAAAGAGGACTAAACGATTTTTGGTTGTAAGGATTGGATAGGGAAGGGATTCGATGGTTTAGTGGAACCCCAAAGCTCAACTATATATGTCCAGATAGGCCTTTTTATAGTCTTGTAGATCCCTCTTTTGTAATCGTATGAAAGTTTAGACCGTTTGTCTAGTATTGCTGTAATAGTTGGAATCGATGTGCAGTTTCCCGTCTTTTCGGTCTTGTGTGAGGATTCCTAATCAGTCGTCTGTCCAGATGTAGTGGATCTGGTTGGCAGGGTTAAGAGCAACAGTATCGAAGGATACTGTGGAACAGTCGATACGTTTACGACGAAGAGGTTTTATTTCTTAAATCCAAATTGCGAGAAAAAAAAGAATTAAAAAAGCATGTAATTTAAATTCGAAATAAAACTGCAATAATTATTCTGATCACATGATTGAACTCAGTGTTCAATATACGAACCAATCCGATGTTTATGTCCCGTAATAGATGTGCAATAAATATAATGATATGAAATAATAAATAATGGGCGCGCCTGATTGTATCGATAAAGATTCTAAATTAGAATCGATTCCTTACAGTATAGAGTGACCCTTACAACTTAATTGGAAATTTTTTAAACATTTTTTTCTAATTTTAATTTCTCTACGTGCCTTTGAACTCAAAGTCAATATAATTAATCCCGATAACTGTTAATAGCAACTCTAAGTAATGCTGGTTATTCCATTGGGTAATATCTTAACATCAAAATAATTTATAGTCCAAGTTCTGAAATAATTGTGATGTGTGTCCCGAACATTGATCTCTTAAATATTCGTTATTAAATAAAGTGAATAAATAATATAATTATAATTCGAAATCTTAATATTTTTTTTCATATTTTATCGCCAAATATTAGAAATTAAACTGACTGTTTTGTGCTTAAAACATGTTCTTACTAACTATTTTATGCGTATTTTTAATTAATAACCATTAATAAACTATAATTGGATATTATTACGATATTTTATTGATTTCTTCTGTAACTGTAATGATGGGTTGACGAACTAGTTTTATTTTATAAGGCTTCCTGATTTCGATCTTTTCTTTTTTAATAAATTTTTAGTACAGTAGTAATCTTTTTAACGTTAATATAAACTAGTATTAAATATTTATACTTAAATCAGGTAAACCAGAGTATGTTATACGAATCGGAATACAATTATAGATTAATGTTTTCCTTTTACTCATATTTTTAAGAATTAATCTCTTTTTAAACATTTTATAAAGAATCACAAATATTCATTTACAATTAATTTTTTTGTTTTTTTTGTATTATAGATGATAGTAGTTATTTTATGTGGATACTGAATTTTATTTTAATTTTGTTATTTATTTGTTCTAAATAATGTTAGGCCTATTGGTAGGAGAATATCTACTGAATATATAATAAATTTGTAGGAGAAAAAGAGTCCTTCCGTTGTGCAATATGGTGTTTATAACGATTGAAGGCGCAATAAAAACAGTATAAAGGTGTAAACTATGTAATTGTTTCCATGAGTTACCCTCGTGACAGCTATGTTCGGCGTGATAATATATGTATTGCTAGTAAAGCTACCGTCGCCACTTGTATACACCTTGACAGTGAACAGCAACCTTATCGCTATCAATTGTATTGGTGATGGGGTGAGAAAATATTTCTGTAATATATTGTATTTTGATTATTTCTTTACTTGAAAATAATTCTATTCAAAGTTTGTAACCTTAGCAACAGGAATGGTGATTGGAAATTTCAACCGTTGCATGTTAGAATTACTATGACTTGTGGAAACCACACATTATTCCACTTTCTCACTTTCACGACAGCACTACCGCCATAGACAGCTGTCATCGTGTTAATGAGCACATATATAATGATACAGTTTTTATCGCACTAATTCAATAAGCTCAATGACTTTAGCTTTGTAACAGTTATGAGAGCAAATTTAAATAAATAAATCTTATTATAAACTATCTAGAGAAAATATGATAATTAATTGTACGCAAGTATCAATAAATTAATTATAATAAAGATCCAAATAATTTCAAAGAAGAGGTGAAGTAAGAATTTTCAGAAGAAGATGTAGAAGTGACAAATATCGAATCAACGAACAATCGGCAAAAGCTATTTTTTTTTTATATTTAATTTTAAACAGGCTAATTTTATGAAGACGGATGAAGCGCGTGAGGGTATGAGGTTTAGATACTCTATCATGTCCGGTTGCTTCTTACACTGACCTTAATTGCATATACATTTCCTTTCATCGCCATCAGAATACACCCTCACACCCCCAGGACATCTTCGACCTCGACCCCCCTGATTGGCAGCCATAATGTCCTTGAGGATCGAAAGCACAAGAGGCATTCATATCATTAGGGAGCTGTCATTGCTACTGTCTGACACGCCTAATAGACTCGTAGTCTTGATTGGTCTATCTCTCAAACAACATTCCCGCCACAATTAATTCATCCCACTAACTAGGTTCAGTTGTTAGCGTCCCTGCCTTAGGTGGACCATACGTTCGGAAGGATCTTCAAAGGGATGTCAAACTTCCATGCTGAGTTTGCTTTCTCAACTCACCATGCTGGTAGAATATAAATGTCTACATCAAATATATTCTAAAAACTTTATGAATTCATAGTGGAGGGACAGTAAAATTTAAAAAGAAAATTTTTTTTAGTAATAATTGTTTTTTCTAGGGTAAAGAATATGTACCAATAGATTCCTGACTCCCAAAAAACCTTATTCAAAAGGTTTAGGCAAGAACCCTCAGTGGGATGTCGATTTCCATTTGAATATAGACAGACTGGAAATTTGTTTCCCTGCCAGGCAGAAACAGGTTATTTATAATTTAATACCATTAACTGATAAGTGGAATGTTTATAACATTTTAGGAAAAACAACCTTTTTGGTTCTTTCCTTTTATTGTATAGGTACATTTAACTTATCTAATGAATACTGCTGGATAGTTCTAAGATATTCTTTATCTGGCAGGTGGTATAAGGCTTAGTAAACAAATGTGTAAATAAAATGGATGGAATCGTAATAAATGCGGACAATATGGCGTGCCAGATAAGAGCACGAAAGATTTATACCGGACTCGGGTTGGCGCATGCGTATGGGAACCACATTATCGCCTCATTCCCTATAAATAATTCAAACACCTGATAAAAATCATTTGGTTGCTCTTTTGATAGCTAGGGGCTCGGAAACCTTTGTAATACTACATCATGTTTTTTTTCAAGTCGGGATTTTAATTTAAAGTATGGTGTTAAATATCCATATTTCATCTGGAATGAGAACTAGTTTCGTGAAAAAATAAACAAAAACACGTAGTAAGAGTATACACGTATGGTTTATCTCTATTTATGTTTTTTGGCAATGAACCGCCTTCCTAGGTTATTGTTCCTTGAAAGAAAGATGTTCCAGTAGACTTTTAGCCTATTTGTTTTCATAAAACTTAATTCTAAATGGCCAAATGTTCGAAGTCAATACAATCAAAGTGCCAAACCAAAATGCTTTTATGGTTCTGATCAAAACCTATATCCTCAAGATTGAACTTTTCAGACACCATTATATTCTAGTCAAACCCCTTTCCAACCCTTGTTCTGACAATTTTCTTGCATAACTATCTTGAGCAAATTATTATTTCAGAACTTCGATTATTCGTATATCTTCCCTTAATCTGTAAATAATCGTAGACATTTTAATCAGTCTTGTAAATACAGAAATTTTCTCGAGTCCTCATTCATTAGAAAGCAAGCTAGGATCTTTATTAGAAAGATGAACACTGATGTTCGCGTATTTCTAACTTTTTTTTTTTACACGTTACAAATCTGTTTAGTTTTGTAAAAATGTACGCAATGTTTCTTTTCTTTGGTATATTTTATAATTTGTCAATTCAACATTAATGCCGAATTTTATGAAGGTATCTTAATAAATGGATTGCCCACGTTATGGTGTAGGCGTATCGACATCCTAACATTCACAAGAGGTGCCATTACTACGCCATCAGGGAATAAGGCGCTGAGCTGGCTTGTTTCAATATGTTGGTAATTAATTAATTTCATTTAATTATACCTGTTCGTTCTCGAGACGGCCTCTCTAATAACTTCAGTATGTTCGTCTCACCTGGTAATAGAGTCGGAAAGTTTGTCCTTATTTTATTTTTTTTCTTCGTAACTAAGGATAATATAATCGAAATATTAGTTCATCATTTACTATTTTCGGAGAGGAGGGAAATAATTAGTTTGCTTTCATAGACTTGCGATCCAATCCTTACGATTCCTTACATCTAAATGATTTAGAAGTACTTAATTTAAAGATAAATTCAATCTGCGGCATTCCTCGAAATGAAATAAGAATTTTCGATTCTTCGACCGATCACTGACGCAAACTTGTATTGTGCTCTTCTACTTCTTGTTGGTGCCGTTCCTCTTGATCTAGAAAATTCCGATTCTTCTCTTCCTATACTATGTTTCTACCATTTTGTACTTTTATTTATTTAAATGAGGTTATTTATAATTCATATTTATGATCAATGTTCAAGAAATGATTGAAAATGGAAAATATATCTTGTTTTCAACTGGTATTAGATGTGAGAAGAGGCGCGGGTGGAAACAGATATGAGAACTGGAGGTAGTTGACCGTATGGAGTCCTCCAAGGTAATAGCGCTCACCCGCTCTTGTTTTCAGTCATTACCCATGAGCTTCCCTGTAATCTGGCAGCTATCTCCTCTCTCCTCCATCTTAACCTTCTTTTTCTTCCTCAGGAGGCGGAAAGATACCACGTGATATTTACAACGTTGTTGTTCACGGAGACAGGACAAGTACCATATACTTTAGAGGTAAACTACCAAATGGTTAGTTTAAATAACATCCAACTGAGTTTAATTTTTTTCAAAGATGAAGGTGAAATAGATATCATCTGATATCTGCAATGTTTTTATTTAAAATCTAGCCACTTTTGAATTGAGGTTATGTATCTATAAACTTTTAGAAAAGTTTTTTTTTTAAAACTAACCCACTATTTTCGACCTCTTGAAAGTCCAAGCAATTTTAGAATACCGTTAGCAAAATACCTACTTCATGATGAATTTTTCAATTTGGAGAACTTCTAAACATCAATCCTTTCGGTACCGTTTCTTCTGATTGCTTCAGACCTCTGTTACGATTTCAAGCCCTCAATTCACATAATTATTTCTTACTCGATCATTATGTTTTTGTAGAGAGTATTTTTTAATCTTCTTCCACTTTTTTGAGATATTAAATTTACCGCTTTAATAAATGGTTATGGGAACAGTTTAAACTATTTTTTTACGTATGCTTTGTTGATCAAAAGCTTTATAAAATAAAATTTAAAAAAAGGCAATTTTTTGATGTTATACTCTTTTATCACTAAGCTCTTGACCAAAATAAAGGACGTGTATTATTTATTAAGCTTTTTTTTTACTATGACACCTGTTGCAAGCTTTGCTGCTTAGGATTCTAAATGTATTAGTTCGATTTCTGAATTTTGTCTAGTAGCTTCTTAACTATAAAGAGTAGCTAATTAAAAAAAATTTTAAATCTAGATTAAGAATTTGATAATTTTTTATTTCTTTTTTTAATTGAACACACAACTTAACAGATATATTAATATATCAGCATGTAATAGAGTAGAAATATTAGGATTACTTAGTAGACTGTGCCTTAAAATATGACATTCGTTGAGTCCCTAGAATTTCCCTTAGTCAAGTACAGAGACAGTACTAGAGAGAATGCTTTATTTGGCAACGATGCACAATATATTGCGTTGCTATATCACACACCATACCAATTTTTTTTTCTTTTTTTTTTTTCAAACCCTCTAAAACAGAAATAAAAGTGAATTAGTAAGTGCATTACTGTGTAAAAAAAGAGAAAGTAATTCGTGTTGTGACTTACCTTTTACTACCTTTGGTATTTTAAGGTTACCTGTTATATTTAATTTTACATATGAGCTATCCATTCAAGGAGCTATTTTGAGTCCGGAGGTGAGGGGCCTCCTCGTGTTGTATCGCAACACGATATCCAATCAATCCATGATTAGACATATATACACTACTCTATATTAACAATGATACATATACAATTTTCTTTCCTACCTTTTCCTTTTTCAAATAATAATCGTCTATGAACTAAATACAGTATATTTCATTTTTTAATTATTTTTTTTAACTATTTTTCTTATATATATTTGTTTTCCTCCTTCTTTTTCTCTTAAGAAGTGATATTCCAGTTTATTATTCCTTAGCCACGCTTTTCTGCAATGAAAAACAGAGAACGTTTATTCCTGAATATATTAAATTATCGAATTAATCTTTGTATTTTCTTACCGTAATCAGTAAAGGTCTAAACCTAAGTACGCAATACATTTTAAACGTTTCCCGTATCTTCTAGCAATAGGAAAATAACTATATTCTTCAAGATACTTTGACTTGGAAAGTGGAAAGGCTCAGTTCCCAGGAAGGGCAAATATGAGACTACAACGTTGCAATAAAATGTGGCAGAGCTGAAGTTATGCGACGCGATAGACACCGGATGATGGGGGATCGCATAAGCTATCTATTCTAAGTAGAGGTGGTACGGCACAATTTACATATGTAGCATTTCACAACTGCCGTAGGGGTGGGTATCTCTTCTCCGCTATCTGATGCCACGGCACTTCCAGGAGCTCAGTCAGTGTCTGCCGTCGTGGTCATTGTTCCATTCTCTCCTTCAATATTCCAACAATGTTACCAATAACCGAGATTTATCAGCAACTTTATCTTATAAATAAGCATGTACTCCTGAGAAATAAGCAGATTGAAGATTAAATGACTTCAAAAAGAGAAAGACAATTATTTTAAGCTTATTTGTGCCTTAACAATGGTTTTAATACTTCCCAAGGAAACATTTATGGTAAATTAATGGGATTCTTTTGATATGAATGTTTCCACGACAGTTGCAGCGACTACAAGTTGTGGCAGTATTTTCATTCAGTTTTTGCCTGATACCTCATAGGTAATGCTACTGTCATATGTATACCCCATTACATTTGTGAAAGATTATTCTCTTATATAGACATGTATTGATTATTTTCTAATGTACATTTAGCTGATTCATATTGACTTTTTTCCAAAAGTCCACAAGTTTAGTTCAGTCTGTGTGTAAACAGGACAATGTCATTCTGTCCACGCTGAAACATACAGAAAACTGTGACCATCTAAATGGGGATTTATTCCTCCTAAACCTGATGGTTTCAGTATCCTCCCAATGACACTTCACTGTTAGCAAACAGAAGCCGAGCCTGTGCCGACTCCCGGACAATTAGACGGTACTACCGCTGGGAGGGAGATAATAAGCCGCCCTATGTAGGTCCGGTCGTCTTACCTGAGTCACCTGTAATTTCATGAAAAAAAAGTAATTGAGGTCGGTAACGACTTTTGTTTCTTGGCTTGCTTTTTTTTTCTTACAGAAACGTGTAATTTTTTGTATGCTATTAGATCATAATCTTCTCGAAAAAAAATATTAACGGTACTGAAATAACATTGTAAATTCTAAAAAAAAATTAGCAAATCATTGAAAGTATATTATCCGGCGAATTCAGTATATAACAAACCACCGTTAATTTCTATCACCCGTTATGGCTACTTTCTAATGAGGCTTAAAAGAAACGTTTACTGTAATTTGATATAAAAGTTTTACTAAGCTGTTAAATCCTTGTTGCAGATATAATCATATTTTTTGCGAATTATTACTATACAATAACTGCTTGGATTAATAAAACTTTTTTCCAACACCAAGTAATATTTTTATTTCTTTATCTTAAAACTGGTCTTAGTCAATCGATTTGTTAAAATGTATAAATAAGTATTTAAAATTAGTATTATTGTATAATGAGGCCCTTGATGGATAGGTCTTTTGCAGATTTAATTTATTTTATCTTAACCATTATATGTTTGAAAACTCTATTTGTAATTGAAGTTACCTGGTTTCTGTTTAGATTTATCTCAAATACAGTTCGACCCCCATTGCTCCCAACGAATTGGTCGTTGACTAATTCATACATATATATGTGTGAGAATTAATATAAAACTCTAGTAAGGGTAGGTGGATATTTGTTGCCTCCAGCCCCCACCACCTGCGGAGTATCCCAAGTATCAGTGCTGGGACCTCTGCTGTTTGTCGTTTTCACGGCACCAGTGGTCGCCATCAAACATCGCAACACAATGGTAGCAGCCTATGCCGACGACATTGGAGTCTACGCCTCCAGCATGAGAGCTAAACTGGCCCTCCTCCACGCACAAGCCGCTTCTACCGCCATTGTAGCTGCTCTCAAGAAGGATGGCATCAGAGTTAACCCAGCTAAGACGGATGCCATCATAATGTCATTCCAGAAGGGCAAGAAGAGCAGGCTACCCCAGCGGTTCGTCGTGGATGGCGAGGGTCGGAATATCTCCAACAACATCCTCTACCTGGGCGTGACTCTCGACAGACACCTCACCTTCTCCAGCCACGCCAGGGAGAGACTAAAGCTGGCCCGGCAGAAGTCGCATAGGCTCTACCACTTGCTTACTTCACAACAGATCGCGCTACGCCTGAAACTCAAGATATACAAGGCCACCATACGTCCGACGCTGCTCCATAGTGCACCACTCATGCGACTCCTCTACAAGACTACGCTCTCTAAACTGCAGAGTTTCCAGAACTCCCTCTAGAGGCGAATAGTCAGAGGAACTTCACTCCATCGGGCCAGGAACAGAGTAATATGTGAGGAGCTCCAACCCCGTCTGTGCCGGAATTCATAGGCTGTAGGTACATCAAATTCTTTGGGGAACGTTGTGGGTTCGATTCCTACTAGGAGCAGTTAAACATTCATTTTTCGGCGGTCTCGAAGAATGGATCTTGACACTCCCACCTTGGTTAGTACGCGACGACAACCTAGGTAGCCGTCAGGGTTTGGAAAAAAGACCACTAGGCCCACTTGCCCCCCAAATACCAGTACCAGTAATATTAAACTACTAATGTAAAAGGATTGATAAACCAGTTGCAAAATGAGTATTTTTCGTACTTTTATGTTAGTAATATCTTTCTTGTAATTTGAATATCCCATCATGTTTTCTTTATACTGTTACTGATATTGTCGTTGCAAGTACCCCAAATGTTAATGAGAATATTATTCTTGTTTTTTTTACTTTTGCTAATTATTTTTTTATAGTGATTGTGGATTTGAGAATTGCACCTAAGTTTTAATTACCCTCACTGTATATGTGGTGCAGCTGATTAAAAATGAAAAATGATTAATTGACTTATATCGATAAGTCAATTAATCATTTTTCATTTTTAATCAGCTGCACCACATATACAGTGAGGGTTTATTTGACTTGAAAACGGAACAAAACTCAAGATAGCAAAATTTGCACTTACGTCAGTTCGGCATTTACCTACGTTATATCGTTAACGTTCTGCATCTTGATTTAAGAGCCTTTACATATTAATGAGACCTAATTCTATATGCAATAAATACTTCTTCAGTGCGGTTCATTGGTTCCGAATTGGTTTTAAATTTCTTATTTAAAACTCGATTCATTTGGTATAGGTTTTATGTTGGTAATGTCTTTTGTTTTCTCTTTTGACCAATAAGTAAAGGAAACAAAAACATAAAAAGCAATGCAAGCAAGGATACCTGCTGATTGCATGGACATTACATGGAGTTAGGGGAAGTGTCATCGTTCCAATAATTTGAAAGTCCAATAAGTCGGAAAGTTGGGAAATTTGACGTTTGAGAAAGTTGTGATAAAACATGACTCAAATATGTTGTTTCAAAACTTATACTCAAAATTATTTATTAACGCTACTAGAGAAGTCAATTTTCCAAAAATGTTTAGGAAATAAGCACATGGTCTGGGGATCACTGATGTTAGCGAATCAGGTCAAAATTATCGGGATGTTTAAGACTTCTATCTTCGCCTCTTGTAGTTCTCAAAAAATTCCTCCATGTTTGCACCATGAAGCATGACATGAAGAATTATATGCTAACGTAAAAAAGCGAAAACCAAGCTTTTTGAATAATAAATCAAGAAATTGATTATTAGTATATATTTATATATTGAATTAGAATTTATTAGTAAAATGTAAATCCCCGCCTGAAAATTCCCAGATTAACACATTTTCTGATTAATCGTGATTATTTTAGGTTAAAGTCAAAAAAACATGATAGAAGGTGGCATGAAACTAAGAGCAAGCCTTGTGCAGGGCATAGCTAATGATATTAGGTCTCTTCTCATCTTTATCTCCGTTCCCTCGTTTATTTTGTCCTTCCTCCTGTCATTACGGGCTTTCCTTCTTTTTGCTGTTCCTCTGTCCTCCGATCTGAGTAAATAGATATCATTAGGTGAGTGTCCTCCCCCGAAGGAAATGGTCTTCTCAGGAATGACCGTCGTAGCGGGAGAGGAGGGAGAGTAGTCCCTTAATGTGAAAAAGATGGAGTTTAATGCTCGTCTCGAAATCTTCATTTGCTGCTAATAACGTTTCGCTTAGAGCCGAATACTCGGAATATTTCCTTCTAAACCTGTCTCGGTGATCTCTAATTCAAGAATAGTCGAGAACAAAAGGCGCTTCAATTTTTTTAATAATTATGTAATTGAAGGATTTACTTACAGTAACCATAAGAGATGTTCTTAGGTTAATCTTGAGTCCTATCGTGTGCTAGCATGCTTTGTGAATTCTTTTATTTTATTAATATATAGATATAAATAAATAATTTTAATGTTCATATCCGAAAGAGGAGGCATATATGGCTAAGACGAGGCATATCTTTTGGTAAGTTGTCTTTCAGCACCATTTTCTATCTATCTGATATCTTCACATGTAGAAAAGATATCAAATGCAAGGTTATGACCTTTTTAAAGTGGAGACATACCCTTTACAGCCTTCTCCTTTACAACCCTAAACTTAGTACCATTCGTGCCCCGCTCCTCATATAAACAACATGGGAAACTGTTACACAAACCTTAGCTCTATCTATTCAAAATCCCTTGAAACTCTAATCCAAAGAAGAACTCCAATCCAGTAATCCAAAGACACTTCACTTCCAATCTATTGTCCTACCTCTTTCCACTGAACATATATATATATGTATATAGCCTTATGTGAGAGACATGTTTATATATAGTATGTCTGTTCATATAAATTAAATAAAGTTTATCTTACACTTCCTTGTTGGTTGAATATAGTTCTCAGTATGAAACACGATCATTTAAGTTGATAAAACTCTTAAGTTAGGATGTTCCCAAATAATAATCTATTTTTTTTAAAATGATTTTTGAATTTGGCTCTTCGGCTTGCAAAGTTTGCTGACCACCGAATTAGAACATCATATTTTACGAGTACAATACAATTAAGAGGAAGCAAGCTGTATGAGAATAATTTGGCTTACCTACCCTTTTATCTGACTGCATTGGGTACATTCTTAGTATCTTACTATTCCAAACCCTAAGGACAAATAAAAATTTAGGGTGTGGAGATTAAGAGTACTGGTATCAAACTTCAACGGCCTATATTTCTTCTTTTAATTATGTAATTTATAAAAGTATTTTACCAATATGGAGAGAGAAAACTCTGTAAGAGACACAAAATAATCGTTAGAATACAATATGAATCACAGTCTTGAGTCTCTGAACAGCTGCAAATAGCTCGCCTGTCAACGTTTCCCCAATGCATCATCAAGACAGAAAAACACAAACAATACAAATATGAAGATATAATGCAGCACATCCCACTTCAACAGTCCAAAAAATAGTTCAACCAAAGACTGCTCATCACTCCAAGACATCCAAAAAATACTGAAAAGGAAGGTAACAACAGCTCAGACTAAGCAGCAGTTGTCATTTATTTCCTTAATCTTCAATTTTACTACGCATCTCTTCAATTTTATTAGCATTTTATCCTCAATTGTTAAGGTTATAAAATTGAGCTCTATAGTACCTTTAATCAGTATTATATTGTTCCTAAGCGACATTACGCCTTACAATAAAAAAAATTGTATTCATCCGATATAAAACAGAATTAAGTCCGACAGACTATAGCTACAGGTGATTTATAGCATTTTGAAATTAATCGAAGGCAATTCTTATTATGTAAATATAATTTTTAAACTATAAACGGAAACAAGAAAGTTTTCTCACACTTTTATTTCCACCTCACTTTTATTATCCAACTTTATCAGAACGAATGCCATTACTCCATGCCCTTCCACTTCACACCGTCAACGTTGCTATAAAGCTTGCTCCAAGGTAGCTGTCATGTAATTCTCGCTACACCTTGGCTATTGGAATAGAAACTGTAATACTGCATAGCATTAGCATATCCATCTGCTTCTGCTCTTGTAAGTGCTTTATGTGAAAAAAATATCTGATAAGGAGTCAATGGAACAGATAAGGGAATTATTATGGTTGTTTTCTGATTTTATATCTTCCGTCTTTGTTGGCTAAGGCGTAGGTGTTTGCTTATATGTCGAGGTTAATATAGTGGAGGGTGTACTTGAACAATAATTATACTTTAAATGTTTATATTATGATAATTACATATATACTTGCATATATATAAAGGCGATAATTCAGTACTATCTAAAAGTACTCTAAGGTTATGTTATACGCCTAATTAGTTAATGATTTCGGGACTTTAGTGTAAAACTCATCACAGAAAATCTATTAGGATTGGTTGGGTTAAAATAAATAAATTGACTGTATAAAATGTTGTAATTGACTGGAATACATTAGATTGAATTAAAAAAAAATTAATAATTAACTTTATATCTCTTTTTAAAAATTAAAGGATAAAAACTTGAAGATAAAATTAATATAGGGATTGAATTTGTTAAGCAATTAAATAAATTAGAACGAGATGAAAATTATCTTTGGAAATGTCTATTGCTAAGTCAAGTCAAATTAAAACTAAATAAATATTTATTTTGAGTTGTGCTCACGCTATTTTGAATCATTTTGAGATAGGCTTCCTTGTTAATAATCAATTATGAAGTTTGCTTCTATTTCTTTCCCTTGCTCATCCTCTGGTTGGTCCCTGTTGAGCCTTCCCTACTCTGTCCTGATCATATGTTGATTTGAAGAAAATGATTATTTGAGATTACTCATTATGTTCGCAGCATGCTGGAAGTTTTTGTTGTTTAGCTGTTTAAATTCTGTGGATAAAAACAAGCACTATTGAGAAAAAAAAAATCTTCTAGATTATTAGGTCCTTTTCAGGAGAATATTATAGACTATACCTGTGTCGTTAATTATTTATTAATATCTGGTTCCTGCATTTCTTACAATTAAGTGCTTCATTGTCGCATAAACGCATTTTTAAAATATATATATTATGTTATGGAGAAATTAGTATATTTGTTTTTTTAGAGTAGAAGGGCCCCTTGAAGTGGGTACAGTATGTTAACAACACAAGAATCTACTTAACATCGGCCAACTCCAACCTTGATAAGTACATTTAAGGCAGCTAGTATTTCTCGGCAGTCACACCCCGACACTTAACCTTCTCTTGAGCATCGTGAGACGACAAGGAAGTCTGAATTTTTCAACGTAGTGACATAGTGGATAAAGGAATTTAAGTATAAGTAGATGGTAATTTATGTTCACATTTATGGCATGTAGAGCGGTTTATAATGAAATATTTCGTTTACTTAAAATAAATTTTGGCTTTCAGAGCCTTGGTTAAGTGGGAAAAAATAAATAAACGTTATTTCTATTTGGTACATGAAACGTAGTTCCTGTAAAATATTAAAGCAGATAATGCTTTATTGGAGCTTCATTCGCCGTAACGAATGAAACAACAAACGAGTACCTCTATATTAAAAAAAAGAAATCGTAAAATTTTCATATTTCATCGATTCAATGGAGTATGTTTTCTAAGAATTTGGAGTACATTCTCATAGAAATGTAAACTATCATACCGAATCAGTCTTTTATTTGCGCTAGACTTTAATTAAATTCCTTATAATTTACATTTTATTTTTCGTTGGATTAGAAAATATCAATAAAAAGAATACTTCAGTAATGCGGGATGTGAAAACAGTTCTCATTAAAAAAAAAAAAAAAGAAAGGAAAATAAAAAAAATGTCTGATCACCATTCGGTACTGTCCGTATGTTGGAGAATGAAATATTTCCAAAAAAAAAAGAAAAGTTGTTTAAAAGAAATACATATCAACGTTTTCGCAAAGAATTCGACACTATAGTTTTTTGTTTTGGTTGTATTTTTTTAATCAAACAAGGTTAGATTCAGTTCCCAAACACCAATTAGTATTAATTGATATGTTAATGATCTGCCTGTTCCAGATAATTCAAATGAATCCTTTCCTAATATTTCGTACGAAAATCCACTATTGTATATCAAAGTAAATGTCACGGTTTTAGACTAATTTGGGCAACATTCCTTCTAGAGGTGGCTGAAACTAGACCTCGCCTAAGGTCGAATTCCTAGATACCTCCGTGAATGAACCAGTCAATTTGTCAGACTATCTTCAATCTTAAGTGAACCGTCGGAGTGAGCAGCTTCCATAGAGAGGAGGACTAGCCTATATCCAGGAGATAGGATCTGCCCTACACCTGTGGTGATATACACGATTTGTCAATCAGGGAGCAGGTATATGCCAAGGTGACGCATACATGAATATAACATCTAGTCCTTTCTCTTATGGCAAATACGGTCGCGGCTAACTAAGGTAGCTGCCGATGCTACGTGATTCTCCTCCTGAACAGTTTCCTGTCTTTTAGCCCCCTCAGCTTGATCCATCTTCCACATCCGCTTCTCTCCGCTATTCCATCTATTGTTCTGGGTAATTTGATGAAAACCCATGAAAATCATTTAAACTGTATTAAAGTTTGCTGAATCAATCAATTAAACATAAAGTTAAAAATGATTTTATTGAGCAATTAAATTATCTTTGGAAACACATGCGCAGTTTATAAAAAATATTTTCCCAATACAGACTGAAAGCTCCATTAGAGATAGATACCATCGCTGATTGGAAACAAATTAATCTATTTATTTTTTCTAATACTTTCGGTCATATTTATATACAATGACAACAGGGATCATAGAGCTCATTCACATCATATTTACAAATATGTACATTAAATGATAACAAAATAAGTAATAGAAGTGAAAAAAATTATATAAATAATACTTATTTAAAACAAAAACAAAAATTAAACATAAAATAAAATGATCTCTTGAACACAATCACTCATATTTACAATATTTATTTTCAGCCTGGGGAACTCCTAAAGGTAACTCTTCTCCCCACTCAAGAGATCCCGGTGCTTCTCTCTCAATCGCGTCTGGTATTAAAGTGGAATTAAGAATTAAGTGGAAAATCTGATCATTAACAGAACTCCTGTATAATTATTTGTACTAGGTCTCTGAGCCACTGCCGTATCAACCTTCGGGAGGATTGTAGCAATGGGTAATTCTGGATAGTAATTGTGCTAGGGAATGAGGATGATGAGTGTGTTTCTCATGGAATATGGTGATTTTGGATTTAATAAAGTCTGATATTGAGGTCATGATAAAGCGTAGGCCATTGTTGGTTACATGGTAAGGAGGATTAACTATTGTTGGAAGGACTTTAGACTGAAAGGATTGAAAGCGTTTGGTGTTAGAGTTTTAACCTGCCCCCCCCCCAATTAAGGTTATAGAATCAAAATTAAAATCTATACCCCAACAGCCCATAAAGGGTCAGGGCATTCAGTACTTTTTTAATAAAGCAATGTTTTTTGAACAACAGTTTAATTGCAAACCGGAGATGATTTGTTCAAGATCACGCTCATCTGCCAGATTTATCGATAATTTATAGTGGCTGGGTGGACGCCACTGGATCCACTCACGGCTACAGTAACAGAATAAATAATTATATAGCACAGGCGGATCCTAACCCGTTTCCCAGGAACAGCCATACCGCTCTCCCAAATCTTCTAGAAATAATAACAAATATTCAATAAACATTATATTGCGAGACTTTTATCTCTCAATTAGGTTCTTTCTAAAACAATACTATATTAATTACATTTTTTTTCTATTTGCAGTTAAACCCCTATTTTTATGTGCTAGTAAGTAGTAAAACGATAATATAAAACAAAAATCATTAGTGATGCATAGGATTAACAATCTTGTAAGTACTTACGTATAATGAAAGAGGATTTTATTAAAATACTGTAATTAATGTTTTTTTAACATTATAATTATTTGAGGAGTATTCTATTTGTTGAGATGTTGATTTCGAATGTAAATTTCGAAATAAACTGTACGAGTTCAGACGTAGATTTTGATTTGTCAAAAAAACCTGAGAAGTTATATGAACATTTGATAAAATAGTCATCATTTGCATTTTTGCATTAATTTTTCTTTTTGTTTAAATGAGTTTCAGTTTTGATCGAAATTTCCCGTCTACAGAGTTATTGTATTGTACTATATATATCCAAATCCAATGTCCAGTATATATATAGGAACATTGGATTCCTGTCAAATGTTGAGTTACATGTTGCCCATGTTAGTAAGGTAACAGGTGGTTCGGTTTTCACATTTTTTTTTTTTTCACTTTTCTATAATTTATGTAAATCCCAGCAGGATATTTTTTAAAACAGGAGCGCACTATTTAACGGTCCACAGAAGTTTTCCTTGTCCTTGCTGAATCCGGAGCATGTTTTTGTGCCGTAGTGGTGTATATCAATGGATCGCGTGTAAAGCTGATGATAAATGCTCCATCAAATTGGAAATCGACAATGTGTTGCTAATTAGGTTGATAGGTTGCTAAAGGCCACCTCATCACTATACAATGACCCATATTGCTAATAAGTTTGGGGGAGGGGCTCTCCGAATGTTTCTGTTTATGTTAATGTATGCGCCTTCGGGTCTGTCCTACTGTTTAGGAAGTTCAGGTATTTTCTTGAGAATGTATTAGTTTAGAAACTATATTAACAACTGACACATCTTTAGTCACTATGAATAAGTTTTTATATCTTATTGAAACTTATCTGGACAAAGTCGTTCTATGTTCGATGAATGAATATGAAGTTGGCATTATTGCTGATGCACATCTTTGTTTGCGTGATTAAATCCTTCTATGGTTTTAGTTAAAGTGCTAGAGTTTATCAAATCTGATAGAAGAATTACTATATTAAAGCATTATGCTTTAGTTATTATTTCATAATCATCTGTGATTTTTATCTTTCGTTAAGATGAACATTATATCTATCAGTTGCAACAACTATTAATGTTCAAATTTCATGTCTTAAGACAAATGAACTTAATAAAAACTAAAAAAACTAAAGGGTTTTAGATAAAAATAGACTTGTGTTACTGTGGTGTAAACAACTTATAGACAACAGTGTTTTTGTATGTAAAGGTTTAATTTGACAAAAAGTTTTTTTTTAATAAAAAAAAACCTAAAGCTTTAAAAATTGGCATTGGTTGCGTTGCTCCGAATCCCAGGTAAACAAGGGTGTGAACTGCAAAACCTCTGATCCATTTTATTTATTTTATTTTTTTTTTTTTATGTGATGTTTAACGGATTAGAAGTACGCCCGTTGTTGGACGAAGAGAGTTTTGCTTTAACCATTATTTTAAACGACTCTTCATTCTGGCAGTAAACAAATATAAGTGAGTAGCTAAATTACAAAAAAACGTAAGGACCACGTGATCATGAAATCTTCACTAAACCTTTAATAAAGACTTTTTTTTATTTTAGCCGTTATGATGAAATATGACTTTTTTTTATCTCCAGAGTACTGTTACTAAGTAAGCTTGGTTTTTTTTATAACTAAGGTGCTCAAGTAATAATAATCAATGGCTCATAGATCGGAATCTTGGAAATCTTGCTCTTTTCACCTTTTATGTAAAACTACAAGACGATATAAAGTAATAGTAGTAATAATATAAAATTTAATTTTGTTGGTAAAACGCTATTATAAAGATGTCCAATATTCTTTTTATGCCTTAGAGAATAAAATACCTCCTCTATCTGAATTTAATTTTTATAGTGTTCTCCTAAAAAATATTCAGACTAAGCTGAAAATTTACAAAAATAACCTGTTTACTATTTATCCGTCACATGTACATTTATCTTCCGTGAGATAATAATCTAAAAACCAATGTCCTGTTTTCGTTTGAATTTAATCATTGACATGATCTTGTTTGTCGCTCCGAAAACATATATCAAGAATAATTAAATTATCAGTTTCCTACCACCATGATGATTGATACCTCATTAAATTTATAATTTGTTCTCATTTAAATATTTTTTTCAGCTAATTATTACTAATTATCTCCATCGGCTAAATCATATCATTGAATCAAATCGTATCATTGGCTAAACCGTATCATTGAGGACATCTCCTTCCTTTCCTTTCCTAGAAAAAAAAATAGCGTTCCAATAACTCACATCATTCTGTTCGTAGAGCAACTTTGATTTACAACAATACGATATAAGGAGTTTCGTTATGACCTCCGCGCGCCCACGATGCTAGCTGAAATAATTAGAGATGGAAGGATCCCAATTAGCAATGAGCCAATATGGTAGTGACCCAGTAACCGATTGAGTAACACCAAGGTAACCGGTTACATTCCGGCTGTCACTGGGAACAGAGACTGGCATTCTGCTACGTCAGAAGTGTCTTTGAAGCGGAACTGTGAAATAAATATTAAATAGCTGCTTGGATGGTTTATAGCCGGGGACACAATACCTTCACTCGAAGGCGTATCTTCTCCTCTAATCGATAATTGGCAGCGGTAATTGGTATCGATATTCCGCCTTGGTAATCGGCGAGGTCCTTGTGACGCAAGATGCCGCACGGAGTTCGCAGGAGTGCGTAGACAGTGCTGCAATTAAACTGCATTGTCGCGAATCCTCTTCGCCCTTTACTGCCTGTCCTTTTCCTAGGATCTGAAGCCCATTAGGGCTCTTAATGAACTTTTATGAAATGCAAATCAAGCCTACCACTGCAGTCCTATGAGAGCATAAGTTTTTGTGTTTTTTATTGTAAATGTTTTAAGTACATTTGATTGTACGTATTGTAAATAAAAACTAATATTATTATCTTTACTAGGACCCCTTGTCGATGATGCAATCTATGGGATACCTCAAATATAAACTAAAATAAAAGTTTTTATATTCATTATCAGAGAAAATCAATGAGATGTTTATAGCATCAAATTTTGAAATTTATCCCAAATCTGTAGATTCAACAGTGCGTTGAATTAAAATTGATCATCTAAACGATATTTTTCAAATATATAATTTAAAAAAGATTTTCCTCATCTTGCAGTATTAAAAACAGCAATGTCCTTGCTTCTAGATAAAATATTGGTACATGTACAATGTGTCTGGACTCAATAGGATGACAATTAGCAAACTTCATGTTAATACATAGGTACGGGTATAATACCTTTTGAACACATTGTAACATCTGTGCAACATAGGTATCGTACAAAATAGATAAATACATTCAAATTTACTGACTAATACATAGTGAACTAGTCTATTTTAATATAAATGAATAAAAGCGTTTTATTTTTGTATGTTTTGGCTAGAACGTATACATAGGACAAACTAGGGCTAATATTTATTTTGCTATGTCCCAATTCCATAGGAAATAATAATGTTAATTACGAAGCAAAACGAAAAATCAATAGTCACGAATAATAGATGTTAATAAATAGAAGAAACAGATATTTTTTGGACAGGTTTGAATCCAAAGACGTTTTATAAAAATTACATAAGAGTTTTTACTTTATTAGTCACCCCTACATATTTGAATTTGGTATCTTTAGATGATTATTTAGATTATATAGGTTATTTTTAAAACATTATTGTCAGGGTTGCGGTCAAAAGAGAACAAAAATAGTTGGCAAATATTTATTTTCCGACGTTTTGCACCACTTAGTTGAACCTCATCAGAGCTGTTCAAGTTGATAGCTTTTTTCATAAATTGAAACTCTAAAAAGTGGAGCGAAACTTCGAAAAATAAATAGTTGTTCACAATTTTTGTTCTTTCTTGATCTCAATCCTAACCATCTTCTTCATAACTTTTTAAAAATTACTCAATCATCTTAGGATATGGGGTGATTAATACTATAAAAACTTTTATGTAATTTTTATAAAACGTCTTTGGATCCAAAATTGTCCAAAACACTTTATAAATATTATATTTTTAAAAGGCATTTATTTTCATTTCGAATATCGTTAATTTTTAAATGAAAGAGGGTAAATAGTAGCATTATTATTCTGATAGATTGAAAAAACCGTCCGCAAAGATTTGGCATAACAAAATAGAAAAAATAAATTATAAAGTAAACACCTAAATCGTCAACAATTAAAAACTTATCGAAACGTAATTTTAATAAGATTTATATTTAATTACCTCACGTTTTTTAGAAGATTCTCATTAAAAATACTTTCCATTCCTTTCAGATATCCCTTTTCCTATCGGCTTCTTGTTAGTTATTATATACTAATGCAAGCGTCTTTTCGTTATGTTCCTGGAATCTCATCCTTTGCCAAGACGGAAATCCCCGCGGACTTTGAAAGTTTTCATCCACCTAAATTATATATTATTTTATAGCAACGAGTAAAGTGTAGAAGCTGCCCGAGGGCATACAGTAGACCGACATCCGGAGTACACAGAAGACTTCAGGTAGTGCCCCAGACCTCCAATCTCTCTCTCTGTATAAATGGACCCTAATTACTCCGGTGTCTTTGTGGACTCGGGTCAAAAGGAAACCGATGGACAAAAAAGTGGTGGTTGGTAGACGTCCAATCCCAATTTCCCAGGTCACACTCACGCCAACGAGGTTGGAAGACTGCCTAGCCGGCAGAATGACAAAGACAAACCTTAGAGGCATTGCATTAAGGGTGGTCGAGGAAATTGCGACGAGCGTTGGGGTCATTAGTGTGGCGACTGTCTGCATCAATGGGCCTTCGCTAACGGTTATATTCCGCTTTATTGCGAAAATTGAGCATTTTAAAAGTAAAATAATATAAAGAAAATACTCCCTTGATTTCTCGCAAGTTAAAGTAAATGTACTTAAAACGCACCATTTTCTATCTATCCACCACCAAAGGACAATTTAAAAAAATATAGAAAAGTGAAGATATTAAATATTGCTCAGCAATAATTTAAATTCATTAGTACTTTCCTAAATAAATAATGAAGTAAAGTAAAATCTGTTAAATTAAAGTAGAGCTAAATCAAAGTCTGAACTTATAAACTAAATAAATAAATAAAACTACTGATTTAACTATATCAAACGTGAACTATATTCTCCGAGATCAGCGACATCTTCTTAGTCACTATAATTTACCACTAAATACTATTATATACACTGTGTGTAACAAAGGGACATTATTCTTGTAGATGAACCATTTACAAATCATTTACTTAGTATATATATGTGTGTGTGTGATATTTAAAGTCGGTCGTTTTCTAGTACAATAGTATGACTACCCTCTCCAGCCTCCACTAGCTCTCAGTACCAATGAAGCTATTGAGAGAAGCACCGGGAATTCCCGGATTCCATCTTTTCCCTTCACAAGTGGGGAGCAAGCTGAGATCGGAGTTCACCAAATTGAATATAAATATTCTACATAGAAATGAATGTGTTTAAAATGTTATTTTATCTTTAGTTTAATTTTATTATTATTTAATTTAGTGGTTAAT
>NW_027112407.1:120142-125524 GCF_000696795.3 Halyomorpha halys | reverse complement strand
AAATACTATTATATACACTGTGTGTAACAAAGGGACATTATTCTTGTAGATGAACCATTTACAAATCATTTACTTAGTATATATATGTGTGTGTGAGATATTTAAATTATTTTATCTTTAGTTTAATTTTATCATTATTTAATTTATATATATTCATGAATACATTGAATATATTTTTTAAGTTCTTTTACTAATGCTTGTATACAAAAAAAAACTATATTACGACTCTGGATATTAAGGTAAAACTATAAATTTTCATCATAATTTTTACTCATTAAAAGAAGAACGGTTTTTACTTTGCTAGTGCATCAAAGGAAATGCAGTTGGTGTGCCGATCAGTTTGCTCTTTGGCGTTATCTCGCCTAAATGTTTGAAGGATAAATAAGACAGAGAATGTCACTCTTTCATGCCCGAGGCGACGGGAAAGGCACAAAATTCAATAGGAAAGCATAATGGAGTCACGCCCGCTGCAAGTTCAAATAGGAGGGGTTATCCTAGGTCAGTCATCTAGGAGTGTCCTAGGTTGGCATCCTGCCATCGTATTTGACTTTATGTATTATTACCAAGTGGCGGAGAACGTCCTGAGGTTTCAATCACTGGAAAAAATGTATATTTATTTATTTATTTCACTGCGTTACGGTAAAAATGAATGAAACAGGAATGAACACAATAACCAATACAATTTTCTTTAAGAATTTCTTAAAGTCATCCATCCTCATGAAACAACGTCAAATACATTAAATATTTATTAAATACATT
Organism: Halyomorpha halys; assembly: GCF_000696795.3. NCBI lineage: Eukaryota > Metazoa > Arthropoda > Insecta > Hemiptera > Pentatomidae > Halyomorpha > Halyomorpha halys. The sequence goes on along the minus strand of NW_027112407.1, from coordinate 124,765 downwards.
TCGTGTTGTAAATGTATATCCACATATAAATTACAGACACGGAGATATGCTAGCTATTAAATATAAATTATCATTCAAACGACTTACGTCGTCTAACTTTACTTACCATTAAGTAGTGCATGAGTGGAGACTTTAATGATCAACCTCTATGATCATTTCTTTGTTTTTATTTATTGTGTATTTTTTTTTTATTACCTCCTATTTATTTTTATCTATTAAAACTATTACAATTATACATAGTACTTAAAACTAAGAATTATATGTAAACTAGAAACATTTTATCTTGGTTTGCGTTACGGCAACATTTTTTTTTTATTGTGTAATATTACATTCTGTCATATATTTCCAGGAAATGATTATAAGAATCAGAGGGCACATTCGCACCATATTGGCAGAGATATAAATTAAATAATAAATTGGAAAATATTTAAAATCAAACTCGAAATTCGCCTCTGCACACCCTTAACTCTGCTGAACACATTTTATGTTTTCAAAACCTTTATTTGCTGGCTTCCCGTTATTCCCTTAGTGCTTTGGGATACTAAATAAGTTTTCCAATCTCCTCCTAGATGCCCCTACTATCGGCCGGAGGAGATAGAGGAGAGAAGCAGTTAGATGGAATTGCCTTGTTTTCACAGCTAATATTACTTAATGACCTCCATGGGAACATTGTTTGAACAAGTTTCGACAATACACCCATCATCTTCAGCTCCTAACGGTATGATTCCTTCCATCTCTTCCTCATGGTAGGCATTTCCTGTCTGCCGATCGTTCTTCGACGAATTATCCTCCCTTCTACCGCCCGGATCGTGTATGTTGTCTGAGCATTATTGTGATACACTGCTTTAAGATACTCCCACCTTCCTAATAAGGAAAAGAAAAGTAGAATGTTACATTTACATTTACAGAAAAGTGTGTAAATACCTATATTTCCTCCATTAGCTAAACATTGAGAGCATAGCCGAGAGAGTTTAATTATATCCTATTCGTTTCACAAATTGTTTATTTAGTAATTCTATTTCCTTCAATTTCCTGCCCTATTGAAAATTTTTAGATAACTAATCTCTCTTAATAACATATGTAAGCGATTTTGATTATAATACAACTAACTGATAAATTGTTCATTATATTTTTTGTGGTTTTTAGTAGGTTTCCAAATATCATTACTTTTTAGGGGTTAAAATTCTTGGTAGAAAAACTTCTATGAATAAAAAAAAACTTTTTTTGTTCATCACCTACTTGTGTACGACGTACAAGAAGGGAAGAGGAGAGAGGGAGATACAAGGTTCTTGATATTCTCCTTGTTTTTCCCTTGACTATATTGGCAATTCAGTGAAATTTTGATAAATTTAAAATATTATTACTGGTTTAAAATTAAGGGAGAAAAGATTTCATGATTTCGCTTTTAAGAGGCGTTAAATTTAAACACAAAAAGAATGAAAGTCATTTATGCTTTTCCCCATTTCTTACGGCAGAATTTCGAACTTACGCCTTTATTGGCACTTTCTTATATTTTATTATTAAATTAACCTGTTAATTATTTTAAGATTGAACTTTAGAAAGAAATAATACGAAAAACTTTCAAATTCTTCATCTTCAAAATTAAATTATCGATAGCCTATCAAAATCAAATATTTCAAATTTTAGTTTGCACTTTTTGTAATGGCCCCAATTTTCCGTGAACCTAAACTTGAGTTTAGGTCATGTTAGTCCACAACATAATTCCTATATAAAAAAATTACTAAAGCTAATCTTATCGCTTTGAAAATATATTAAAGTAGTATTTTATTTTATATTTTAAATCTCCATTGCGCAATTTTTAAATAATGTAGATTTTTTTCGGTTAAAGTTTCATTTAGTTACTATTATAATTTTGTTTTATTTATCTCATTGAGCATATTTATTTTCCTCTATTAATTTATAACTAATTTATTATTATTTTTGCAGGTACGTGCTTGACTCATGGTTTCTGGATTATGATTGTGTCGGAATTGTGATATTTTTTAATCAGTTCAGCAACGGTAAGTTAATTTCAATATAGTTCTAACGGTAAGGGATTAACAGCTATGATCTAATTAGTTTTCCTGAGAGGCTGATATTCTATTGTTCCCATTACATGTCGATTTTCTTTTCCATTACCCGGTAATTAACTATTAAATCTAAAAGCAAGACTATTTTCCCCAACATACTTGCCGACTAAACAACATACTCTTTGAGTTCTTGAGGACAACTACCATCAAAGATGGAATTGTTCCTACATTAGCCATTGGGAGAGTTCCTCTATCAGTCTTTGGAACCGTTATTAGCCATTAGAACCTCTTTTCAATCAGACTTGAATATTTTCGAATATGTAATCAAAATATGAAATGGGTCTTACTCCTCTTCTGTTATGATAGTGCGTATACCGCATGGTCACTCATGGCTCCAGTTTTTAATTAACAATTGAATTTGAAAGCAACTTATAAAGGCCTATTGGTCCTATAAGTATGATCTATATGATGCTTACTCCTGATGGAACTCCAAACAACTGACGGTGGTGCTGGGTTAGTAAGATTTCTAGTTGTTTAGTTTTGGTGACAGTTTTTTTTCAACTTTCTAAGCTATATTCCATACTTGACTTTTTTGGTGGCCACTAATTGAGAAAAAATCGTTTCTGAATTTAACAGCCCGAGTCAGGTTTATTAGGCAACTACGAGTACCTCATATATTTTAAATAATTAAATAACCCTTCGATCAATGGATTTTTTGTTATGCCATTTTTTAGTGTACACAACTGTAACCATTACGTTATTTTCAAGTAGAAGAAATAAACATTCAATTACGGTTAGGTGAAGACACAAAAAGGACCCTCGCTTAACTTTCTTGCTATACTTTTACAAAAAAAAAAAAGTATACAATTTTTGAACAAGAAATATTATTAAAAGTACTTTTCTGAAAACTGTTAAACTTGGAGTTGATAAATCTATCAATTGAAACGATATATGGAAACTTTGTAAGGGAAAGTTTTACCCGCAGTGAATACTATAAAAACATATGCTCTGAAATGAGCACTACTAGGTTTATTAAAAAATAAAAATAAAATCTGGATTATGTCTAGGAATTAGTTTTAAATAGAAAATAACACAAAAACAAAAAATGGAAAATTAAATAAATTAAAATTATATTAATCATATTCGATTTTAATATTAATTAAAATTATATTAAATTATTAAAAATATTTATTTTGAAATATTTAGCTTTGTTACTACTTGAATCCAGGAATATTAAGAACAAGGTTAATACTAGTTATTAAAATTAATTTAGTCCAATCGATAGTCCAATCTTATCACGACCATGGTCAAACAGACTACATATATCTTGTCAACATAACTTGGTTCTGCTATCAAATAATGTATTATTATTTACAAGTATGGCCTCTGCCACGAATAGTGGACGTTCTATTTAAATTCATTATACCGCCATTTATTTCAAGAACTGTTGAACAACTGAACTTCTTCCAGTAAACAACTTTGAACAACAGCTGAAACTTGATATGGATGAAATATTATATTGGTTTAAAGACTTTTTAAATTTTTATTAATTTTTTAGCTACACTTTTATTTTTAAAAAACAAGTGTTTCATAAAATTAAATTAAAAACTTTAACAACTTCATATACATAAAATATTAAGATTGATCATTATTCATCGTTATACTTAGGTCTCCTATCATCACACCAGACTTTTAACTTAAACATAGTGTTATTTTCATTTATTTAGTTTAATTCATCCAATTTAATCATTTTATTGCCTAAAAGTCCAGATGTTTTAATTTTAAAATATATTTTTTTATCTATTTTTTTATATAACATAGTTAACTAAAATATCATTACATTGCGGCACTGCCTAAGATGCCAGGCACTCAGAACTGACTCAGTTCAAGTTAGAATAACCACCAAGTTAATAGCACTGGAGGAACAGGTAACCGTGGAAGCGCGCAATCGAACACAGGGAGACAAATTCGCCTCCTGCATGCTCGAGCAATATAAATCCCCTGAGAGCGATAGGATCGTAATATCTTGAGGAAATCGGAGCTGGAAGGCCACAATGTCCTGTTAATGAAATTAGATAAGCGGCCGCTCGGGAGCTCTTGAATATGCAACAGCCTCGTGTGGTCTCCGTCTCTTATCGCCGCAATGGGGGCATATGGCAAGCCTTCCACTTAGCATCATCTCACGAGTATTGGCTAAATGTAAGTCACTTACGTTTGGAAAAAAAAATAAATGAATGAGGAATATATTTATTTTTTATGAAGGTCTTGGTCGGAGGTGCGGTCAAAAAGAAGAAAAAATAGTGGACTTTTTATTTGCCGACGTTTTACTCCATTTTGCAGTGCTTCATGAGGGCTATGAAAGATACAAAACAACTAAAAAAATGTTGGAAATATAAGATAAAAAGATAAAATAGAGTAAACTAAAGTGAGGTTAAAAATTATGTTAATATAAGTGAACAATTATATTTACATAATTTTTAACCCTCAACATAGTTTTAGTTGTTTTGTGTCTGTTTTAGCCCGGACGAACTCCTGCAAAGTGGGATGAAACATTGGCAAATAAACATTTGTTAACTATTTTTTGTTCCTTTTT
>NW_027112407.1:113210-120043 GCF_000696795.3 Halyomorpha halys | reverse complement strand
TATATATCTTATACATATATATGTTTTCTTTTTACAATGTGAGATTAGAGAGCTCCTAACAATATTTTTTCTCAATCAATCTGAATTTTAATTAATAATTTAAAAATGAAACCCACTAAAAAAAGATAAAGTTGTTTATAACAAAGAAATATTAAAATAAAGCTTTGGAGCGAAGCTAATATTTAATTCTAAATATGAATTCTCTGTATTAGGGTTCATACTAGTGGAAGAGGGTCTTAAATTGGAAGGACATTAAATTGGTATGCTATGTATAAGGCAACCCGGGCAGTACACCATTTTTAATAAAGTTTTTTCCTCTATAAATATAAATCTTACAGCACCCGATTACTTCACCATTATACATTAATTTTATTCATATCTTTATAAATTCCTCACATCTTCTGTTCAAATATGAGTAGCAGTTAATCCTCAACTCTGAATGTAGTCTATTGTTCTATAATCCAGGGCGAATAAGTGTCTTAAAAATTTAAAATTTAAAATAAAAAAATTAAATCTTTATTCGAAATTTTGATGTAGTGCTCACCACCGCATAATAGCATTAATTAAGTCTTGTAATTATTATTATTTCTTTTTTTATGTACACTATGTTCATCTTATGTTTATGTACACTATTTTCATTTTATGTTCTATTTCTGCACAGAATTATAAAATTCTTCTGTTTCACCATTTGACATTTACTACTTTACAGGTTTTTTTAATATTTTTTTATCCTGCCTTGAAGTCAAAAAATAAAACACACAATAGTGCTAAAATTTGAACCTTTTCGGGATCACGGTATTATTAGGTTTCACAATTTTTTAAAATCTTGAACAAGCTCTAATATCCAACTATAACAACGAAGTTAGTAACGATCTTGTTAGCTATCTAATTACATTTATACCTTAAGTCCATAAAGAATTGTTAGAATTGTTAAATAATATTTCATATATTATTATTACGATATGTACATTCAGCTAAAACCTATCCGTAAGAGAAAAAAGTACATAAAAGTAAGAGATAGATAAGTTCAATATTAAATTCGGTTACTTATTTCTGATAATTTGACCATACCGTAAAGAACCATTAGCTACAGTATTAAAATATTTTACTGCAAAACTTAGACATAATTTTTAGAAAGTTATCGTAATCCTCACATTACATACAATTTCCCCGTGGAATAGGGAATATTTTATTATTCTACATTTTGTATTTATACACCTACCAATTAGTCTTTTACTTTTTGTTTAATTAATTTTTACCGGGATGTTTTTTGCCTTTCGGATTTAGCGAGAAACCTGATTTCTCCATTCATTTGATGCTGTTTTATTAAATTGATAAAAACAATTTGATTTTTTTTTTATATTAAACCATATATTGTTAATTAATATATTTCATCAATAATTATTAACATTCAAGACTTCGCCGAATAGCTATCCTGAATGTTTCAATACACGATGAAGATAAACGATTATTACTAAAGAAATAAATGACAAATCTTCTGGCAGACGTCAGTTTTCTAATTTAAAATTAACAACTGCCGACGTGAAAAATTTATAATCCAGATGACTTCTGAGGAACTGAACACCTAGCAAATGATGATGATGACGGGGCGCGTGCGTGTGTTGGGGTTGAAATTCGTTTGGGAGCGACGGAGCCCAAGCAGTTAAAACTTAAGAGATTAACTCTTTGAAAGCTAACGACTCTACAGATTATCGATATAGGCTATTCGATAGTTAGCTACAAACGATCTCACGTACAAATCATTTGTCCGCACCGACCTGTACCAGGCACCTCATGTTTTTAATATACGTTCATTTCTAAAGTTCTAAAACTTATATTCGTGTAAACTCCTTGCCGATACATAATGAATGTTCACATTTTATGTATACCCTTAGAAGGATTCTCCCATGCTGCAAAGATTAGATAGAAGTGTGGGGTTGTGAGGCCTTATCTTAAAAAGGGAAGATCATGGAGAATGGAACATGGCAATGATAACAAGTGATTGTAATTAGCATAGTCTGTAGTGGGGGTATCCTGACCTTTCAAAAAAAAAATTAAGATTTTAATTTAAACTTTTTTTATTTCTATGATATTATTGTCTATTGACATTTTATTGTAAAAATACTATTTTTAAAGTCTTTCTCATGCATTTTATGTAAAAATGGTTAGTCAATCTAGTAATCTTATTTTAGATTTTTTAAATTTAATATCTAATCCATTACAAAAGACTGATCTACATCACTATTATGAGGCCTATCTGGACATGCGGAGTTGAGCTTTGAGGCTCCACAAAACCATCAAATTCCTCCAGAATCAAATCCTTACAGTCCAGAATCCTTCGTAAAATCCTTAATGCTCCTTACTTTGTCACAAATCAAGTCATCCGTCAGGAACTCAATGTTCCATATGTTGCCGATTTGGCCAGAACCAGATACCATCCCTTCCATGATAAACTTCTCAACCACCCAAATCCACTTGTTTCTAACCTGGCTTCTCCTTCATCACCTAATAATCCTCCTAGGCGTCTGAAAAGAAGATGGCCTCGAGATCTTCTCCTCTAGAAATGTTATTGGAGTTCTATCAGTGGGTAGATTCTCCACATGTTTTTATCATGTCACTATGTCACCTACAGCAAATTTACTTGTTGTATATATGTGTATACAGTTGTAAATATCAATAAATAAATTATTAAAAAAAAAAATTTAATATATCATCTTAAGTTTAAGAATTGAAGCTATGACTATATTTATTTTATACTTTTTTTTTCTTTTCTATATTTCAATGATGGTTCATCTAAATAATACCAAATATTATGAAATTTTCAACTTACTAAAGCTAAAGATAATCGGGAGTGACTCATAGTTCATTCATTGGTGGTTTCTACTTGGAAATTTTCGATATTGGGAACATTAGAAAAATGAGATCTTGAAATTTTCACGGAAATTTTGAAAATTGCTATTAACTATTTCTTCGGGACGCTTATTAAGTTTTCAACTTTCTGACCCTCAAATTTTTCTTTCGATACCTGTTTTGTGGTTCTAACTTGGCTGGTCAACATTCCGGCTCATAAATATTATCAAAATTGTTCCTGGTTTATTTTTGTTCAATTTATTATAATCGAAGTTTAATTTATAATTATAATTCGAATAATGCATCGTTTTCAAGTAAAAAAAATGCGGTGACGAAGTTGAAATTCTTGTCTGCTCTATGAAAGACTTTTATATATTTAAAAAAAATAGAACTTCTCTATAAGTTTCTAGTCCCTATTTGACCGGACTCCAAAGATGCCCGAGACGAAAAACTACACAGTACAAAAATGCAAAGAATTTACATCTGTTTAAGTTGGTATAGGTTCTTTTTTAAATTTTTGTACTATGTTGTTTTTTCGTCTGAACCTCAAACCTCGAAAACGCGGCAGTCCAAAATATCAAAACTCTTTTCTTAGCCTCTATTTTATGAACGTAATTTTTTTTTTTCTATGTGTGACTGATTTTATGATAATAATAATTATAGAGACGTGAAGTAGGAGTAAATTTTTAGTTTTGAAGACATCATATAATAAAAAATATATATCAATTAAGATTATCACAATAGAATAATAAGTAAGTTACATAAATATGTATTTCATTATTTTTAATGACTCGTTACGTGTTCTTAATTGCAATTTGCCATGTTCCCGAGGCCCGGGGATGGAAACCCTGGTTTCGTTCTGTATACAATAAGCCATTAATCAAACGCGATTACCACCCCGCCGAACAAGATATGAATAATCATATATATTTAATTTATTCAAATAAATAGCTATAAAGGCGGGACATTTGCACAAAAGTCTAATGCATCAACCTGTAGGCAGATAATTGTCTTCTTTCTCGGTCTAGCTCTTGTTTCCTCTTTAGCGATAAAATCGTTCGGTTGGCTATAATGAAATTGTCCCCTATTTACATATAATTTATACAGAATTTATTTGATCGGTCGGTGCCTCGATTATATGAGTCATGATAGCCTCATTACATAGGCCCATTTGCTTCATTCGAAATTTAGAATTCTGGTTTGAAGAATTTTTTAATCGCGAGTGTTATAACATTTATTAACAAGGAAGCATGCTCGTTTGCGAGATTAATTTTGTTATTATTATTAATTTTTTTTTTTATGTCTCACCTAATTTATCAGTTTTCCCATATCAGAGTCCCAAAAGCTAATTTGGAAATAAAAAAGGTCTTTATGTTTAAACTACTAAACTTTTTCTTTTTATTGTATTTTTATAATGGGAGCAAAAATACTATGTGTCGACTCACTGGAATAAATAAAAAAAAAAAATTAAATCAACTTTTGTACACATTTGCATTTTGTCAAGTATATTAAATGTGTGGAAAAAATCTACCGATTTTTTCATTAAGACTCTTTCGGTTTTACCATTGAAAAAATATATTTGGTTTTTACATAATAATATTTAGATTTTGAATGATAAATCATAACCTAGCCTACTCGTCTCTCTTTTCTCAGTCCGCCGGTGTTCCTCAAGGTAGTATCTTAGGTCCCATTCTTTATACGGTTTATACAGCTGACATCCCAACCCACACACAGTGCTAACAACATACGCTGATGACACATGTATACTTTCTGTAAACAACGACCCAACTAATGCATCACAAACACTACAGGCACACATAACATCTATTGAAGAATGGTGTAAAAACTGGAGAATCAAAATAAATCCTGACAAATCCCACCAGATCACCTTTACTCTCCGTCGTAAACCTCTGCCCTCCTGTCCTACAGTATCCTTTCTAGATACACCACTAACGCCTGTTGAACAGATTCGATACTTCGGACTCCATCTTGACAAGAGACTTACTTGGAATCCACACACAAGACTGAAACGACAAGAAACCGCTCGTAGATTCCGATTGCTACACACTTACTTGACAAACGCTCTAAACTTCCCATTCACTACAAAAAATTAGTATACACTACAATAATCAGACCAATTTGGACATATGGAATTGAGCTCTGGGGCTCCACCAAACCATCAAATTCTTCCCGCATCCAATCGTTACAATCCAAAATCCTTGATGCTCCTTATTACGTCACAAATAAACTCATTCATAAAGACCTTAACATCCCATTCGTTGCAGATTTGACCCAAACCAGATATGCGTCTTTTTATTCCAAACTCCTTAACCATCCTAACCCATTAATTCTTAATCTTTCATCCTTAACAATCCCTGATAATCCTCCGAGGCGTCTGAAAAGAAGATGGCCACGAGACCTTCTAGTTTAAATTAATGTTTGAAGTACCACCAATGGGTGGTTCCTTCCCAAGATTTTCAAGTGTATATGAAACTTATTGATATTATATTAAATATACATATAGTATATTAAATACTACATATTTACTTATTGTATCATTTTGTACAGTTGTAAATTAGAATAAATAAATAATTAAAAAAAAAAAAAAAAAAAAAAAGATTTTGAATGAAAGAATTTGTTCTTCTGTGTAATTTCTTCTTACATCTAACTGAATCAAAATATATTTCTGTAGCCTATTTTAGGATGATTTTTGAAAATCATCTCTATTAAATGTGAGATGCGAAAACTCATTTGCATTTGGTTTTTAAAATGTATATAATAAAATTTAAAAAAAAAAGAATTACTTGTGATAATCAGATATAAAATTTACTTGGTGACAAATAATGAATGATGAATTAGGTAATTTTTTACAGTTTGAAACTGAAATCCTGAAACATGCTATGACAGTGACACTTAACAAGTAATGTCACAACACTTGAAAATATATGTTGGTAAATAAATTCGACTAAAAATAATATTTTACACACTTTCTACTTTTCTTGACTACAACCTAATATATTATTTTAGATTAGTAATAATTCCAAAATAACCGATTTACGTTTTTTTTCATCTAATCTATTATCTGATAGTGAAAAAAAATATTTGTTTCATAATTTAAAGAATTTTATTGCAGTATGCATTTTAATCAATGGAAATTTCGAGCCATCAAACTGTTTTATAATTGTTTCTTTTTTATCCTTACCCTATTTTTGTACTTTTGCTTTTTCTGAAATAAATAATTCTATTTTGTTTTAACCTTTGAATGATTCAAATTAAAAACTGAGAGAACCCTCCCATTCAAAATTGACTAGCAAATACAAAATTTAATAATTTTGATTTGTATGAACCTATTGTTGTTTTTTCTAAATCAATGATGTTCACACAAACATCTACTTGTTTCTCGGAGGTTCATTATCTCTGATAATTGAAAAAGGGACATCCAGCTGAATAAGCAAAAAGTTGTTTACTGTATTTTGGGTGTTTACTAGCATCTCGTTTAGAGGGAGCAGAAAATGATCTAGGCAAAGTAGAAAAAAAAAATCACTTAAACCAGGGGACCGACCCTGATAAAATTTACTATGAAATAGATAAGCGAGTTAGATTGGCTTAGTAGAAGGTCCATGCCAACCCGACATTTTTATTGGCTATCTCTCCTATCCCCCTTCCAATTTACGACTCCTTAGACATTAATGGAGCCTCGGCTTTTCTATACAACGTTTCGGGTGTCACTCCATGTTCTCGTGTACCGTTAGTTTACGCTCTGGCCGCTCGGTTAATCTGCCATGTATTGCTAAATTTATTTTGGTTTTTACTATACTCCAGTTGCTCGGTTCGTTACACCTTGCCCGATATGGTTGATCATTTTATAAGCGTATTTTATGTTTTTGATGTATATTATTGACCGACTAGATGGTATGAGGAATACATAAATCATCCCATGCCACGAGATCTAAAATTGAGGGAAATAAGTATATGGATTTTCA
>NW_027112407.1:109057-112774 GCF_000696795.3 Halyomorpha halys | reverse complement strand
GCATTGATTTTACAAAGTATAAAACTTATCTTGTTGAGTGAAGCTGCCAATTTATTTTAAGTTATGACGGAATATTGAATGCAGAATAACTTGGACATCTAAGGAAAATTTATACATTTTTTTCATTTTTAATAGAGTTATTGAATTCTCTGTCAAACAGCTCTTTACTTTTAATTTTTAATAAATTGATAGAGTCTATCACATTCAATTTATTAATTAATTGCAAATTCCAATAATACTTTGCGTAAACCATACTTTTTTTTTTTAATTTTTATATATTGCCTTTGGTTATCGATTGTCTTCATTTTGGCCTTTCGATACCAGGGAATTATTCTGCTGTTTCTAGAACTGTTCCTACACGCATATAATAGTTTGTGGTATGAATGAATAAATATAGAATAAACTTCTTTCAAATGTTTTATGTTACAATGTGCATAGAGGTGACATGTATGCCTCAGAAATGATTTTCACCTATCGACCTTTACTATCGAGAGACAATATAACTTTCGAAAGGCACTGTACGTTGTGCGGTGATAATAGGATCATTAATTAATCGGATTCTTCTTTTAAAGAGTGCGATGTGTGTAAGGGGCTACAAAAAGTTAATTAAATCTGACGTGAGGGTGCGCCCTACACAATGCACTATCTCCTATCTCCCCTGACCATCTCCACTCTCTTCACATTGTCGGTAATATCCGTTTCCAGTCGTGGTCTATTTTATCCAGTCTTCTTCATGAATAGTAAATTATCCCTAATGTTGTGTGTGATTAGTTTTGAGACGGTTGGAACGTTAGGGGTCTGCCAGTTCTCCTCAGCGTCTCTTTTTGTTGTCTGTGGTCACGAAGCGAGGGACACGTCCATGCCACCGTAGAGCCGCAGATCCATGGATTCACTTTGACACTGCCACTCTCCATCGGCTATAATCCTTCATCAATCATTCTTAATAGGCATCCGCTCTCATAGCTAAATCCGTATATCAGTCCTCACTATTATTCTGTTTTCGGTAATTTAATTATTTAGAAATAAAATAAACAAATCAGATATATATTTAAATTGACGAAACATATCATATTTAATGTGGTAACAATACAAGTAGAATTATATCATCTAAAATCGAATCAGGATTATCAATTGTAAATTTATTTATCTATACAATTTATCAGGAAATTTCCGATAACAAGGGTCATTTCAGCACTGCCCTAGAAATTTTATAAATTTGAATGTATTAAAGAAATGAACGAATAAAATATTTAAATAAATGTGAAAATTAAAATTATTTTAATGATTGACGAAAATTGTTAGGAAGAAAATTTGAAAGTCAAATTTGTTACAGGTTATTTTGTATTTAATGGTTAATAACAGGTTGTTAATAAGTATCGACGCATAAATATATTGATAATGTTTTTTGTTTTTTTTTTGTTAATGATACGTGTTTTAAATGATGATCTTGAGGCTCAGTCAGCAATAAAAAGAAACTATATTGTGGCGATATTTTGAGATTTTTTCTTCTTTTAGTCATGCTCTATTGTGAAAAAAAAATTTTTAAAGAAAGAATATTGTCAACTAACTAATTATAAAACACTAAAATGAGCAAAATTCAACTTAATTCTTTTGATTAATAAAATAAAAATTAATAACATAATAAATCTTTTAAGTTTTCTCCATTACTAATAACTGTAAGTATGGATAGAACTAGCTCTCACAAGTTTTGCAATAATAATTAGAATGATACATGTACTATACAGAATGTGTATTATTTCTACAAAACTTTGTAGAAACAAACCAAGTTAGTTCTAATGGTTACTACAGTTATCAGTTGTGTAAAAAACTGAAAAAAAGTTGAACAAATGTAAGTAATGTTTCTATTGATTAATCTTAATTTGTACATTTTAGTCCTTCCTAATTATTTAAAAAAAATCTTTTAAGATATATTTATCTAATATATATTTATTGTATTGAAATCGTTTTTAATTATTTTTATGCAGCTATTGGTTGATAAAATATATTTTTTATGTTGTTCACTGAAACGAAGTGAAATTATTAAACATCATGTATTTTTTTTTTGCTGTGATTTAAAAAGTTATCGAACTGAAGATTCTTTGTATCAAGCTAATTGTTACTTTCTTTTTTTTAGAAAATAATTTTTTTTTATTTTTCTTAATAAATATTGGATATTATTTAGTTACAATATTCATATATTTATCTGGTGTATGAAGCAGTCATGTTTAATCCAAATTTATGAGTTGTGAAATCGCGGGGTACAGCTAGTTTATATATATATATATATAATATTATATATAATGAGCGCTTATTGTTAAGTTAGTATTCTTCATTAAAGCAATGATCAGTAATAAAATAACGAAATAGATCTAAAGCGAGGTAATTACCATGCGGTTATGGATTTTTACTGTAATTTGTCTTGTGGATTGTTTGGCAAATAGAAAAAAAGGAGGTTTAGTAGAAGGTTTGGTTCCTTCAAATGCAGTTTGACTTTGATAGATGGTTCAATTTTTATTAAGAATTTTTATTTTTAGCCAAATAGCCGAAAGTAACAAACAGAAATTAGTATATAGACATTTTTATAACAGAGTTGTCCAACGTTCGGCATGCGACAGCGTTTTGTGCATCCGCGAGAGCTTACAAGACAGAAAAAAATTACGTTAGTAAAAATAATGTAGTGATTTATAGTTTCCAAGTTGACCGCCCAACTTGCGAAATTTAAAACTAAAAATGCCATCAACACGTATTTATGAGAATGTGTGTTTTCGTCGTTTAAGTTTATTAAAAAAAAAATAGAAATGAATTTTCTGATTCATCTTTACTTTATCTCATGAGGTTGGCTACAACATAACTAGAGGTGGATATTCGTTGGATGCAGATAATCAACCACAACGGTTACCTTACATATATATCTCGATTTCCATTTTTAATGTTTGTATTGATTGATGAATGATAAAAATATTTTGTATTTATATTTTCCTTATTTATTATTTATATATTTCTTATGTATTATGTATATCAAATACTTGGCCAATATAAAGAGATTTTATTACTTTTGGGTTTATTAATAACTTTATCTTACACACTAACCTTATTAATACTTAAAATTTTCAAATTTAAATTATATGGCCCGTAACCTCGTTCAAGCTTTTAATATTGACCCTTGAAGTTTTTGTAAGTTGGACAACCCTGTTCTATAAGATAATATAAATTATTGTTCAGGTTAATGTTAATGTAAAGTAGTGTGCTATCATATCTATGCATAACTATTCATTTTTAATTGCTATATTTGTAGAGGAATAGGTCCTAAAGATGGAGGAGTACTCCGCAATGTCAGTTTAAAAGACATTTTTAGTATATGCAAATAAAGTATTTTTCGAAAGTATTTTCACTGATATATTATTCTTTCGTATATTTATATAAATATTTTTAAATAATTGTTTTTACTTTTGAGAGCTATGTTCCCGCAATTCGAGATATGGTTTGATTTTTAATAATAATAAATTTCGATGTTAGTTGTTTCTACCTTCCATTTTTAATTCCTAAGGAATTACAAACTACCAGATATACATATACCTATCTATATGTATGTATTCAATTACTTATTTCGTCGGGGGGGGGGGGGTTACGAAAAAAAAAATTCTACCTTCCAATATTGGATACTTAGCAGAAGGATTCCAATATTAGATAACTAGTAGATGGATTCCAATATTAGAT
>NW_027112407.1:106493-108977 GCF_000696795.3 Halyomorpha halys | reverse complement strand
ACTAGTAGATGGATTCCAATATTAGATAACTAGTAGATGGATTCCAATATTAGATAACTAGTAGATGGATTCCAATATTGGATACTTAGTAGATTGTTGGCTTAGGAAGACATTCATTCTTTTATTAGACAATAAATCAAATAGTCACCGTTCGTGCTATAGGCCAAATATTTGAAGGATTTCTAAAGGAGATTTCAACTTTCTTAAAGAATCTACAAATATTTTTACTTCATACCTTCATCATTTCTGCAAGGCAGTTTGAAGAAGCTTATCGCCAGCTCTATTTTCATTAGAGTTAAATAAGTTATCACGTGGAATTAATCCAAAAGGACTATTTATTCCCTCTCCAGGTAGTTTATGACAAGATATAATTGAATTATGTAGGGCTGAGTAAGTAGAGAACACTGTAGGACGTGGGTCGTAGAGGATGGCGTAGTGTGGGTGGGATGGAGCGGACTATCTCTACAGCTTTTAGTAAATATCTTAAGGTCGTCCTCTACAATCTTCTTTACAGTTCGTTTTATCGCTCTCTATTTGAGAAATACTTCATATTTCATGTCTCTTTCCTTTTTGGAAGTAATTTTTTTAATTCTTAACCGCACTAAAATGTTTCAGTTAGGTTGAACAGATTTGGTATGAATTCAATTCCATCTCCAGCTTGTCTCCGTATTTTTTTTAACAGTCTTGTAGAAGGATATATTCATATTTTACATTTTCATTCAATCCGTTATTTTCTTTCAAATCATTAAGGAATATTCAATACTTTAGCTGTAGTAAATGATCAGTTTATAATAATTGTATATGAAAATTAAACTATTTCATTTATAATCAGAAAAATAAAATCCTTTTAATATTTGAGAAGTGCGATCACAATCATTGGAGAATATTAGATCTTTCCCTACCTAACTTTTCAACATACCTACAAGTAATTTTACTGGCTGATAGTAAACCCAGTCTCGCCAACAGTTCAACTTGGTTAATGAATTTTATCATTCATTAACCAAGTTGAACTGATGATTAAATACCAAAAACAACGTTCACCATATATAAAACAAAGGGCGATAGTCAATGATCAAGGCATTTAGATATGGCTGACAATGGTTGATAGTACTACCAACTATCAAGCAAATCCTGTTTATATAACAGTAAATGTTAAAGTTTACACGATGTTAATAACTGCGATAGCTGTCAATATCTCAATTATTACTCACTATCACCGTCACCGTTGAACCTTTGGTCTTAGTTTTTATTGTAAAAAAAAAAATACAGTGTGAACTGAATCCAGTACGTTCACACCTCTTAGGTTGTTTTTTTTTTTTTTTTACTTCTTAGCCCAAATAATAATTGACTATGCGGGACAGAGTAGATAAGGATAAAATGCCTCTTAAGATGAAATTCCATTCCTGAATTAAAGAAGAGATATATAGCCAAAGTAAAAAGCAGAAAATGAAACAGCATACAAATAAAAGCCTGCATTAGATAAGCGGTAAGGAGATGGGGAGTGTGGGACTATCTCCTCCCATCCGTCATACCTCCCAAATTCACTCCCATGTCCTCCTCAGTCGAGGGGGAAAAGCATCTCAACATGATTGAATATCCTCCAGGGTGCGATATCTTCGCTAATGATGTCCAAGAGTTCGATGTCCTCTTTCCATTATGTCTAGGGATTTTGTTTTATTGTCGGATTTCTGAGGATCTGCGCTAGTAGTTAGTTGTTTGTAATATACTATGGATTAAAGCTTTAAAATATAAATTATAACATTTACAATTTAATACATTCTTATTTTAATATTTATTATATTCTTCGGTATAATTTTGCAATTTATTAGTTATATACGAGGAATAAATTAAAGTAGGTACACCTTCCCTTTCTGTGATGGTTCTTCTCTTTCAGCCTTTAAGGTACAAATCTTCTGATTTCTATCACACTATTATTGACTTTAAACTCAATAATATTTTTTTTGCAATGGATTTGTGTAATAACTTAGTATGGTAACACACATTAAGATTTACAACCTCTAATTAACTGTAAGCAGTTGTAGAGGAAAAATAACAAAACTAATGGTGAATATTTTTCATGATACACATCCTAGACTTTTTTGTTTTCGCAGAACCCATTCATAGTAATTAAAGTTGCAGCATACTTTTATATCATTAACCGTTATAGTACCCGGAATTCTATCGCATAGATTTACAGTTGGGTTTTATAGTTTTTTTTTTCAATACGGAATAGGATGAATGTTACGTCGTAACACATTTACAGAAAAGAATGCAGATTGTTTACCTTCATAAATGTTATGAACGGTATCATTAAAAAGTTGTTTGTCTGTAAAACATAATATTAAAAGTAAGAAATAAAATTGTGTTTCGCCTTTTAGTTTTTGGGAAGCATAGCTCCATGGATAAAGTAACTTTTATATATTTATTAATTTTGATGATCCTCTTCACAGTCTGTACAGCTGACCTCCCAACCAATCCTAAAAC
>NW_027112407.1:100654-105808 GCF_000696795.3 Halyomorpha halys | reverse complement strand
GAGACTTATCTTCTCGCCTCGGTCATTACAGACTGATTCTCTAGAGTAGCCGAAGTCCGGATCATCCATCAATATTGCCACCGGATTAAGAGGGAGGAACGGCCGTCCGGCGTAGCATGTGGATTTATGCTGCTTTCAGTTCTAACTTGCTCCGTGATAAAAGTTGTAGACAATAAAATCACAAAATACAAATCCGAAGATGTTCTACACGGCCTCGTAGAGTGGTGTCTACCATTAGTAAAAGAAAAAGGACGCTAGCGAAAAAGAAGAATCGCCCGGAATCGTCGAAATGGTTTGATCAATTTGTTGTAGTCCGCGTTTCGTGGGCAGGAGTTTATCCCTGCTCTATTAAACTTTGTGTCTCGTTCCTAGTAGTTTTTACCTTAACGTAATTTAAAATTTGTGTAAATAAACATGCGTCCACTGCTAAATAAAGTGACAGGAGCTATAAAATATCTTGAAACATGGGAACCTTTCACGCTTGCCTCAAACAACTAAATATAAATTAGCATAATTAAGAAAAAATTAGTAGTAACTTAAAATTTTTTTTCACAAATATTATTACCATCTATAATCTTCCGTATATTTGAATTTTTAATATCATAAAATGAACCCTTGAACGTTGATAATTAGCATTGAATTATGCATTGCTGGCGGCACTGTTGAAGCCAAAGACTTGCATGGTCTTTAGCAGGAGTATGGTTAGCTATGTTAGATATTACGTACGGCTGTTGGCTTTATGCATTTCCTGACAAATGGTCCCTTAGGATAGTTGTTCCTGTTAGAGATCCTGAATCCGATATTTTATGAAATCTAGAATTCTTATTTCTGGATATAAACTTTATATTTCAGTAAATGCTATCGCTAAATAAATAAGTTATTAAATCTTGTATATTTGCAAAGTATATCGAGTTAAAATATTTAAAAACGTATGTGTCAAATAAGTTGAATAGATTTCCTAAAATTCCAATTTATTTGGAAGAGTTCAAAGTTGAATTTAATATTTATATACTTTAATTCCCAACTAAAATGAAGAATGAAATAAACTTCATATATATTAGCCAAAATCTCAATTAGTATATGTGTGAAGTAAAAAAAGACTAGTAGATTAATAAATAGTCAAGAAATATATTTGTATATCATATCTAATTTTAAGTGGCAGAGTGGTAAGGCGCTGTGCTACTAACTCCAAGGACCTAGGTTCGAATCCCGTTGTGGCAGATAATTATTTATTATGTTACTGTAACCGTGAGTCAACCCTATGGGTTCTCCACTCAGCCTTCTAAATTGGGCAGCCTTAATTGGAGAAAAATATGGCGGTTGAGCGTGATCTTGATAAAATCATCTCCTCGACAACTCAATAGTTCTAAAATCGGTACTTCCTTACAAAGTTTCGAACTCCTTACCCTTTATGGAATGTAGCGGTCCACATCATTATTATTATATAGTTTTAAATATATAATTTCTCAAATCCATTACAATCGAACCTAGCCTATTTAAAAACCTCGTTTATTAAAATAAAAAAAGGAATCAAGAATATTTTTTCCTGTTTTAAAATGCCTATAACTGTTTATCTCTAAATTAAAAAGTATTTTGGTACTGGTATCTTATTCACGGGCTATGCATTCATATCTGGATGCATGGAAATGCCTAAAGTTATTATAGAAGTAAAAAAAAAAAGCCGCAATTCTCGTTTAGATGAGTTATAAAATGCTTAGGCTTCACAACATTACAACTTTAAATTTGTTTAGTTTTTATTTAAACAGTGCTCAGTTTATAATCTATCATTATGTATCATATCAACTGTATTCATGACTATATATTTTTATTTATTATTTTGTATTTAAAATTATTGTATGATCTATTAATCCGTAGAATTTGTTATATTATTAAATAAAAAATCTATACATTTGAATCTGGTTAATCCTGAATAATGTGGACGAGTTAATACCTAGGATTAAGCAAAATTCTGGTTAAAAGATGATGTGATGAATTAATAAAAACCATTAAAAATTATTGCACAATATTTTATTATTCCGATTAATTATTATTTACATGAGTTAAATCAATACAAGTATCATTCAAATTGACATTCCAGAACTAAGTAGTGGATGTTTAGTTTTTACGTTTCACCCCAATACTTCTCAAAGTATGGATGAAATGTTTATTAGGTATGCAATATCTTTGCTCAAAATGTTTCTATTTCGGTCCATTGCAGAGACTACAACTACCATTCAAATAATTTTAGGTAGTATTTATTTGGAATTATGAAACCATAAATTTTGAGAGGGAGTTATTTTATTTATTTTTTCTTGGCCTTTGATTACTAAGGTTAAACAAAAAACTAAAACCTATACATTTATTTGAGTAAGTTGTGAGCATACAAATATAAATGCTTACTGGTATGCAATACATATGCAAGCGTATATTTTACATTACACAAGTTTTAATATTTAGTTTGTTTGAAATATGTGCGAGAAAATTATAATTCTTTTTTTTAGAAGGGATTAAAAAAAAAAAATACGTGTTCCACATTTTAATATATTGAAATAATTTTTATTAAATATGAATTTTATAGATATATATATTATTTTTTAAAATAATATTGTATTTAAAATGTATGTAAATTTGACATTTATATTTAATTTTTTACGTATTAAAGTACATCTCCTGCTCTGATTATATACCAATTTTTTTATGAGAATTTCTATTATCTTATTGAAAATTGTTAGAGTATAATATCATAGGGAAAACGACTGTACTAGTTTTTGGACAGGGTGGTGGGGTTCTACTGAAAATTGTTTATAATGGAATGATTTTGAAAATAAATGGGTTTCCGTTTATTTTGTCTTGTATTTTTTTTTTTTTAAAGGAAAAGAACAGGAGATTATAAAATATCTCGGGGAAACAATTTCGCACTTAGTTACAACTGTTCATTTTTTATTTTTTTACTAAATTAAGATATAAAATTAAAATATCGATTTTTGAAAAATAAAATATTCCATTTTGAGATTTAAAAATAACTTAAATTGATTCATAAAGTAAAGAGAACTTCGATAAGCCACTATCCACCACGTAATAAGTCCATAAAGTTCCTTCAAAGCTGTTTAATACAATATTGCGGTTAATGACAGTAGGAAATAATTAAGAGAGACAAGAAGAAAGACGACTATATAAGATATAATAAAGACGGAGGAGGAGGCTGAATATTTAGAAGCTATAAGAAGGGAGAGGGGAGAGGGGGCAGCCATGGCTGGTGCATTGTATGCATATTGGCCTGGGTGCAAGGCCCCTGGATCAAGTGCATTCTGCATCTAAGTCGTCTTCAATCCTTCTACTGTAGGCTTTTATCTTTCTTCTTTCCCAATGTACCATCTAAATAATACCGGATCCCATGCAAAAAATCATAACAGGTCGGAATATATGTTCACTTTTGTTTATAATTGAAAAAGAAATTATTTAAATGGATGTATAAATAAAAAAAATAAAACACGGTATTAAATTCTCTTTAAAATGTACAAAATATTATTGTAAAAATATGCATTGGCAAATAACTCAAATACATCACGATTAAAAAAGTTTTAACAATCAAATACACAAAATACAAAACGATTGTATTTCACAAGTATAATCATATTAAACACAAGTTTCCAAGGACCGGATTTGGAATTTATGTTATTTAATCATTTATCAAGCATGTGGAAAATACAATATTTATATTTTGTACCCTCAAAACTAATACAACTCACTCTACAATAATATCAATGTAATAGGTGTTATACAATAACATGTCTATAATATCAGTCTTACATAACAATATAGAAATCTATTTAAACATTCCGAGACTTTTACTGAAATTAATCTCGACTTTTACTGTATATTTTGCTCTACTAAAGCTCTCGAATGTAAGGGAACAAATAATAATAAAAATTTATATATATATGCCGCAGGGAGATGATTAAAAAGTAGTTATGATTAAATCCCTAAGGTAGCTCAACAATTCACGGAAAATTGGTCATCAATGGGGTGATTTACCTAAAAAAAGGTTAGTGATTTGATCAAATCCCTTAACTGTGAACCCCTTTTAGTGAAAAGATGAAATAATATTGTTCGGATATTAAAAGTATAGAAAATTTGTTTTTTATTTTTTATTTTTATCATTCATATTTTATAAGCATACAGAGGAGGAGCATTCTTACAAAAAACTATATTTCTCATAAGTTTTTTTTTTTACTAATACAAATTCTATATCTAAATATTATTATTCAGTCTGTTTCAAAATTTAAATTTTCCCTTGTCAAATCGGTGTTACAAATCAGCATTTTTTATAAAGAAATATCTTATCTGCTAGAGACAGCTCCTTAATAATTTTTCATAATAACTTTGCTAGAGTGTATATATATATATATAGACTTTTGCTAGAAAGCCCTTCAAATATACAAAGTATTTTCATACAATAATTACATGATAAAAAAGTTGATCCTCTATCGACCTCTTTCACACATATGAAGTGGTCATTACTATATATAGTGGTCATTACTACCATTCATAGTGGTCATTACTACCGGACGTAAACAAGTTAACCACTTGTAACTAATAATACGCAGTAATTGCTGTTAGAGATTTACTTTAAATAAAATTCATTAAGTCGAATCAAACTTAATTTTAACAATACATTTTATACATGTTGTTTTATATTTTACTACAGTATTCCAATGAATACGAATTAAATATCCCGCAAATCCAACCAAATCGAACCTTTATATATTGTTATATAGGTATGTACCTTTATATATTCGTATGTACAAGTAAATCGTAAACAAAAAAGTTTTCAATGAGTATACATTCTGGATTTAAAGTGGATTTTTTTAATATCCTTGTTTTCTCGTCATTGCCTAGCAAAGGACAAAGGATAGAATTATCATGGAGGAAATATTTAGAGCATTATGTTAATGTAATCGTTGGCTTTAACCAGATTCCTATGGAACCATTTAGATAAGTTTGTTGAGTCGTATATGGCAGGCGTTAAGTCGAGTTACGGTCAGTCCTTTCTAACGAAGGACGTTCAGGAACCTTCAAGGGTTGTCCTAGGCAGCTTTTATTTCTATAAAGGATATTAACATGTTTATTTCACATTAAATGTATACAACATTA
>NW_027112407.1:93610-100561 GCF_000696795.3 Halyomorpha halys | reverse complement strand
AAAAATAAAATAAATAAATAATAAAAAACTCTCTTAAAATATAACAAACAAAAGAAATAACATAATGATAAAATAATATATACAATATTTACACAATCGACCTGAGGATCCCTGAGCCCACTCTATCCCTACGTGTGAGGGGTAGAGCAGAGCTCAAGAGATCCCAGCGCATCCCCCTCGCCGCATCACTGGTAATAACAACATTAACGTAAGTGTTACTCATCAAAGTATTTTTTTTTTTTTTTATCACTTTCGATAATTTTTCTATAATTTATTCAACATTCCTTGTGTTTTGAATAATTACCTCTGTACTTTTAAAATTTATTCCATGGATTAGAAAATTTCCTAAGTACGTAGGTGTGAGAGAACTACTGGCTGGGAACGACTTTATTTTATCCATAAAAATTTCGATTTCTTGAACGATGTGGAAAGGATTTTAGGAACTGAAAAATAGTTTTTTTCTGCTTAAATCAAGTCACTGTGTATTAAAAAAATATTTAATTTATTTTATTCTAGGACAAGGTCCCTTCAGAATGACAGAAGTATATCTTTAAAACAATTACATCTAATAGATACTACAAAATGAAAATAACTTAGTTTATACAATATCTACAACTTAGAATATATTAGTAAACTAAATCAAATTAATTATTTCTCCAAATTAGAAATTACAAAAATAAAAAATAAAATGATCGACTTATTCTCAAGTAAATCCAATGTATATATGAGTATATGCACATATCCATGTATGTACACATGCTAAAAATATATAGCATCCAAATCCAAAGCGTGGCACTTGTTTAAATATATACATCGTAAAGCAACTATAGAGTTCATGTTTTATTCATAAAAATAAAACATTTACTTATTATCCTTATTATATTAATATGTTTAGGTATTATAATTGGAGAGGATAGGTTTGTGATGTGAATTTCTGTTTATTCTTAAAGGATTAGACAATACAAAAAAAAAATTAACTGAAATAATTAACAGTTTTACAATAAAATGAAGATAAAAGGTTAAAATACTTTGCTAAAGGGATGTCGATAAGAAAAAATAAAAATAAAACTTACCAATGTCTATTAATGAGACTTGACAGATATCAAGCAACCACAAATATTCCCCTTGAATACTCTTATCCTATAGGTTCATCTATAGGATGTCATGTAATCTATAATCTTTACGGTCTATGTATTACGTTGATTATTGCAGACAAGTTTTATTATACTTTAATTACTCTTTATATCTGGTGTATAAAGTCTAAATATGATAAAAATCCCGGTAGCCCATCTTCTCTTTTATATCTGAGAGTAAAAAGTCGTTCGGTATGTTTCTCCCCGGAGATGGCTGGTCAATCCTGAGTGTGATATAAGAGGACCACTCTTCATAGCACACTTTATGGTTATTGCTTTTCTTTTAAATGATTTTATAAAGTTTAGTATAGATACCACATAAAATTTAGTTGCTTATTCGCCAACCGAGTAACACCGTTGTAGCTGGTCGTTTTTTTAAAGCAATATTTACTTTTGTCTAACAATGTTGTGGGTGAAGGGGGATTTTACGACTTTTTTTACGATCGCGGTTTCGATTTTTATGATCTTTTTAGACCTGCCTTTTTCTTCTTTACATCACTTATGTTCGAACAAAAGATTGCTTATGGAGGGCTGAAGGCTAATGTATAAAACAATCTTGTAGTATGTTTATTAAATCCATTCCTCTTTAACGAAATACATTTATATCCCTTTTAAAGTGGAGTGCATTACCGTTGTTGGTGGAAATATTTTTAATAAAGCGCCATTGAAAAAAATCTACCATATCCACTGAATTTGGATTCTTTTCTTATAAAAACAGAAATCATTAAAATTTTGTGAGTCAATAAATTTGAAAAATGTCAAATTTCAATAAACACCCGCTTGTGTGATGAACGTAATCTCCAAAATATAAAAAAAACAAATACTTATCTAATGCAACGAAATTACTATCGCAATGGAGTAAAATCGTTCAATGATCTATGATATTAAAAACAAAAATTAATAAAAATATTTTCATATAAGACAAAAATAAATAAAGTAGGAAAAAAAATAGTCTCATTTTTAGGTGTAAAAGGAATACACAATGTTTATAATTTAAGTATCTGCACTCTATGTGTGATTGTGATCATAACGTATCAAATTCCATGCATCGAATTTTATATACACCAAACTTCATGCATTAAACTTTAAATGTTTAATCAAAATGCATCCAACTAACAGTATTCATAAAAGTACAGAATAGAAACACCAGTTCAATCTACCCTATATCTCGAATTGCTCTCATTTTCTGTTAAAAAGAATGATAATTGTAATTTTAAAACTAAGTTTTATCACATAATATTGTACTAAATTCTAACAAATTTTGAAGGTAATTGGTAAAATGAAAAAATAAAATATATATATACTTTCAACCCTGACCATCTTCTTATATATATATACTTTCATTCAATGGGACCCTAGGAGCTGAGAAAAAAATACAAGATCCTGAAACTGCTCTATTTTATGCCTCGAATTTGGAAAATGGAATTGAATGGAAAAAATGGATTTCAACATGACATAAATGTAAAAAAAAAAAACGAATCTTTTTTAATTAAAATACGTTATGAAAGAGGTTTAAAGAACTTACTTATCTTACCATGTAGATAAATATTCCTGCACCAAAAATGCTGGCAAATTTTTATACAGCACCTCGAAAAATCTTTATATTAATATAATATAAATTATTTTGAGACTAAAATTGGATAAAATATTTTATTTAGACAATATATATTAATAATATCGAAAATAAAAAAAACTCTCTTTTTTCAATTTTGTGGTTTTAATTATCTGTATAATTAGAACAGTTCACGTATTTCACCTACGGAGTGAAGTATAAAAAAAAAATTGTAATCTTAACAGCTGTCAGATCTATTTTTAGCATTTTTGAAAAACCCTATAAACAAATTTATTATTACAAGTTTTTAGTGGTTTGTAAACTACACGAATTACTTTAGCCGCGTTATTTTAAGCTGGTTTTGAATCTAATTAATACGTTAAAAAACTCAATTTTGATATAAAATTTTAGACACTAACGTTGACATAATGGTATTGTTAAGGTGGATCGAAAGAAGAAGCTTCCATCTCACGAGTCCAAAAACTTCGAAATTGGTTAAACTGAAGAGATAGCTTCAAACCGGAAAGTCATTTCTTGTCTTAAAATTTTCTATTCAAAATCTATCACCACTTTTGGTGTGAAAAAATCTATCAGATGATTTTAGTAATTAAAACATAAATGTATTTGATTAAAAAGCTATTTTATTTATTTATTTTTTTTTTAACTTTTGCGTTTTTCCTTTAATCTTCTCTAGAAAACTAATCCTTGTTGTAACTACATTTGTTTCAAAAGAGCAATAATTTCAATATTTTCCACATTTGGTAATTAGATCTAGTTTTCTTTCTACTTGTCAATATTCATCTACAGTTCCTTTACTATTAGCAATTGTTTCCATTCTGATGCAAGATGAGAAGCGAGGTTTTCAAAGAAGAATCAAAAAAGAAAAATAGGACAAAAAAAGTAATAAAAAAAAGTGAAGAGAGGAGTAAATTTAAAACTGAAGCCAAGAGGAGATTACCCCCTTGTAAGGAATCCCCGCCAGCTTTGACAAGATTTAAGAGGACGTCTGTAATTGGCCAGATTCTAATAATCCGGGTTTTTGGCGGGTACCTTTGCCTCATTATGGCGGGAGTCTTTAAATTGTTTTCGAACGGGGAGGATTTGAATATCTCTTTCTGGTCGAAGAACTCTCGCTATCTTAGAACCGTGACAGTGGTTCGATCCGTGTCCTCAGGTTCGGGCATTGGTTCCCTTTGTCGGTTTCGAATTCCGACACCTCTTTCATTCTTTGCTTCGGAATCCGTTTTGGAGGCAATTTTTAATACTTATGCATGTCCAGAGTGCATCGAGTGCTTTGTCGACCTGAAAGGCGATTCGTTATAGTTGTTTGTCTTCGGAGGTTAAATGCTTTTCAGGAACCTCCTTTAATTTAGCGATACTTTCAATTGTTTATTACGTTATGTTTATTAGGTCTACATTCCAGCGATACCACTAACTCTAGGTTTGGCACCCGACCCCAATTGGGGTGAAATGGAGAAAGGTAAATCTGGGTGTGTTTTGATTATTCCGAAACGTAACCATTTTTTCTAGCAGAT
This sequence comes from Halyomorpha halys, assembly GCF_000696795.3. Lineage (NCBI taxonomy): Eukaryota > Metazoa > Arthropoda > Insecta > Hemiptera > Pentatomidae > Halyomorpha > Halyomorpha halys. Next base: position 96,341 of record NW_027112407.1, on the reverse strand, counting down.
AGTTGATCTGTTTTGTATTTGGTGCATTTATATTTAGTGTTGTTAATTAGTTGTTAGAGTTGTAACACATATGATGTAGTTAACAACACAAAATTTATATATAGACAAAATACAAAGCAGAAATAACAGACCAACTACCTGCCAGAAAGAACGGTTCCGTTTTGGAATAACCAAAACATATCCAGATTTACCTTTCTCCATTTCACCTTTATCAGTTCTGGTACAACCAGGGTTGGGCCCCCTGGAGTGTGTTGTACCACAGCAATCCAGAACACACTATAATAGACAGATATGATTATAGTTATTAATATTAAATTATACTCTGTACTTTGTTGTTTTTAAATAATTAGTTGAAGAAATTCTTTACTCCAAAAAATTGTTTTTTTATTGTAAGGCATGACTTAGCTTACAATAAAGTTGCGAAAAGTTTATGTATATATATCATTATTTGTTCATGCAAATATGAATAGATAAATAATAAGCACTTCTTCCAGTTTTTATTAAAAACCTATTTCGTTGATTATTCATGCAAAAATGTAGAAAATAGAACAAAAGTTTCGGAAGAATATAATTCCAATTGGTGACCATACTTAGGAATATAATTTATGCGCTAACTTGTCTTCAGTTGATGTAGTGGCTATAAAACAGAAATGAGACCAAACACCCACACTCTTACCCTATGATATACAGCTTGCCTCCTGAATCCCGTCTAGGCACGTCAAATTTAGCCTGTGCCTGTTTGAAATAGAGTTTTAAAAGTGACAGGACCCTGTTATTTGGGCGATATGAAATAATGAAAGGAGCCCCCTAGGCCAGAAGGAATAACCAGCTATCCGCCCGCTGTGTAATTTTCGTGTCAGTGATGGCGTTTAGTCGGTAGGAGGCAGGACAAATCATTCGCGCTACCGGGCATGAGGGTATCTTTACGTGGTCTTCTTTCTCCTTTATTCGCTCATTTTATTATTTTATTAATATGACAGAAAGATGTAAGTATTATTCCGCAAAGGATTACTAAGATATTGTTTGAATGTTACCATCTCATGATCTGAATTCGATTTATATAGCTCTGTTAATTGTTTGTTTATTAATTAACTCTTTGATTTAATTAATTCATACATATATCAGCAGCTCGTATCCAATACATATATATAAATAAAATCTTTTTATTTATTTAATCACATTTATTTATTCAACACGTTTGAGTTTGGCGCTCAGGACTGTTCTACAGGATCCGTAAATTCATTACCACTCATTATCCGCCATTATCTCTCCGATAGATTAATTCAAGTAAATCACATTAGCGCTTATTCCTTCCTCTCTACTCAGTGTGCTGGTGTACCTCAAGGTAATATCCTTGGTCCTATCCTTTATACAGTTTTTACAGGTGAAATCCCATCACATTCTTACACTATACTCACTACTTATGCCGACGACACATGTCTGTTATCAGTGAATAATGACCCTTACATTGTATCCCAAACCTTCTAATCCCATATCACTACCCTTGAAGAATGGTGCCAAAACTGGAGATTCAAATAAATTCAAAACAAATCCCTCCAAATCTATCCCGAAGTCAATACCTCATTGGTGTTTTCCTATTCCAAGTTCTTAAAATCAAAAATCCTACCTATGTTCTTGATCTCCTCACCCTTCGTTAATCCATCCACTCATTAGATAGCAGATCGCAACCGATTGATTTATTATACCCTCCTATAGAACCACCTTCTTTAGCAAATCCTTCGTCATACGTGCAACCTCTCCTGTAATTTTCTTCCAATTTCCATTCGCCAGTCCTCATCCTTTCTTTTCTTTAAACAACACCTATTCCTCTACTTATTGTATAACCAAACCTCCACATCATTGTAATCAAATAAATAGATATATATTGATTACCTGTAATACCTAAACTGGTGTTAAGCCAATAATCCTAGTGTAATTTCATTTTACTTACTGAAAACTTGTAAAGGCGTGCCAGACAAAAATCTTAATGTATAAACCATGTTTTTATTCCTAGGGAAAATATGTTCCAGAATAAAATTATTTTTCTTTTCATTTCATTTTAAATCACATTTACCCGTCGTCGTAAACTCGGGACATCCTGGCCTACAGTATCCTTTAATATTACCCCACTTATTCCTGTCGAACAAATCCGTTACTTAGGACTAAATCTGGACAAACGACTGACCTGGAATCCCCATACAAGAGTGAAAAGACAGGAAACTGCTCGTCGGTTTCGACTATTACAAAATTTACTAGTCAAACTTTCAATCCATTCCAAAAGACTGATCTACATGGCTATAGTAAGGCCTATCTGGACATACGGAGTTGAGCTGTGGAGCTCCACTAATCCATCGAATTCCTCTCGAATCCAAACCTTACAGTCCAAAATCCTTAAAGCCCTTTTGTCACAAATCAAGTCATTCATAGGGCCCTCAAAGTTTGCATATGTTGCCGATTTTTCCAGAACCAGATATCAATCCTTCCATGATAAACTTTCGGACCACCCAAACATACTTGTTTCTAACCTGGCTTCCCTTCATTACTTGATAACCCTCCTAGGTGTCTGGAAAGAAGGTAGCCTCGAGATCTCCTCTAGAAATGTTATTGGAATTCTATCAATGATTATATTCTCCACATGTTTGTATCATGCTATTTTAGAATAAATAGCCAATTTACTGGTTGTTTATATTTAATACAATTGTAAATATCATAAATAAATTATATATATATA
>NW_027112407.1:87823-93497 GCF_000696795.3 Halyomorpha halys | reverse complement strand
ACAAATAGATGCCTGTTGACGGGTAAGTATGATTGAATGTTAAGAAGGTTACAATAATACATAAACATAACATGAGATGTAAAGTTCTACTTAGAAACATCCACAGTGTTCCGTCTAAAGGTAAATACTATTGCTCAAGAATGACAACTTGACAGTGCCTTAAAAAAAATGTCAATTCCCTAACGAGATAGCCTAAGATTTTATGTAATGCCTGAAAGTATGTCTGCTTCTTCATTACGATTGGATAGATTGGATGAAATAAACCGAATTAATAAGAATAATAATTAATATGAACAATAAATAAATACTTATTGGAGTCACCCTCTATATTCACATATACTGTGCCGAACTATACAAAAATGGTAATCATTAATATTTACAAAAGAATGTACTGTGGAAACATATAATTAATTCAAACAATACCTTAGAATGTATTTTAGTAAATGCAAATAAATTATTTGTAGCGTTGGACTTCAGACATAATATATAAGTAATATAAATATTTTTAAAAATTCTGTGGTACTCAAATTACCATTTAGCAATAACTAATTAACGATATTGATGAATCAGTAGTTTTACTAATCCCATTTACTTTTTCTTAGATCTGAGTAAACAGAAACATTAAATTATATCAACAATTAGATAGAGGTGTGGCAACAGTCAAGCAGAAAATTGATAATTTTACTGCTAAGTATCCTATTGGTAATATAAATGTAAGCTGGAAGGATATATAAATCGCATATTGACAGGCTAATAATGGAGGCAGTGGAGTTGACGACCCGCCATTTCTACGCCGGTAATCGCATTAGAATCACTACGCATTTCCATACGCGGGGGTACTTTGGATCGTTAAAAATCAAATAGCAGCTGCGAACCAGTAGTATCTATTTAAATAATTGTCCATTATGCTAATTGGGTAATGGTTAGAATAAAACAAGTGTGAAACTGTGTGAATGATGCGATGTGGTAAGAATAATGTTCTATTTACGCTTGGATAGGAGTTGGTCAGTGCTCTTAAAGTGTTAATGTCAACACTATCTGCCTAGTTAGCTAAAGTCGAAAGAAATCACATAACTTTAATCGTACATAACTGTAATGATAAATAAGAAGTGTTGCTAGTGCAGGAAAATATTAATAAATATACGAGATAGAATATATCCCCCTCCCACAATATTGCTTATATTGTACGTATGGCGAATGTCATGCTGGACCTACTCGTTCGTCACTTGCTGCTATTCCAAGACTTGTACAAATCCTTGAAAAACAAAGGATGCAACAAACGTCATTATCCACACACTTGTTTTATTCTTTACATTTCTTTCGGCTATTATATTCGATTTACTCTATTTTCATTATAACTTGTAAAAGTAACTAAATGGACGGAAACGTAAATATCAGTAATGTAGGTTGTAGTTGATAACAATTCATATAAATAGTACTACATACTCTATAAATTCAACTTTCGTTCTAGAATTTTTATCAGAAACTGTTTATTTTATTTTATTTAATTATCTTGATATATAAAGTCTTCATAAATATATATTTGTGCTATGATATAAATAAAAAATAAACTGCTAAAGTTAATTAAGAAGATTTGAAACAATGTATTTACACCGAATCGATAAAATTTTAAAATATAAAATCTTAGAAAACAGTCATTTAAGAATGGTACTTGTTCCAGCCAATCCAAATAACCCATCCACACTTACCTATGCTCGAATTTGCTATTGTTTGGCAAACGTGTAGCAAAAGGAGGGACCTTTATAATTTGAAAACATATTAAATTGTAATTTTGACATTCTAGTCGATGCAGATATTTTTCTTAAATTGTTTAACTATATTTATAATTTTATATGCATATACCACGCATACTCTATTCGTATTCTTTTACGTATGAACTAAATGGTTCTGTCACTACGTCATTTTTTTTTATTGTACCTAGTTTATTTTTTATTTAGAATTTTCTATTTCAAGCAATGGGTTTATTTAATTTTTTTTTTTAATGGCTTTCTCCTCTATTAATAAAAGTAATATGTTTGGTCTAGCTTTATTATGAAGCTTTATGACATATTTTATGTTGTACTTTCATTTATTCTGCCAAAACAAATAAAATAATAATAAAAATAAGTATGATATAAATTAACAGGAAAATAATACATAAGAAATTGTGGAATACACACAATATTAGAAGGTTCAAATTAATCTCAGAACCATGGTAAATGTTTATCACTGAACTTTAGGGTTTGCCTGGAACTCACTTCCCATACATATGACTAATGAACAAATCGTTGCTTTGCTTAAGCAGTGACACATCTTTAAAAAAAAGTTTTTTATTTTGAGTTTAAGATCTGAAATAGACTGTACTCTAAACTGGTTAATTTGTTACAACTTCATGAATTATTATTTATTTATATATTCTAATACTACAGTACTATGTTATAAAATATGGATCTCATTATGAATTATCCTTATTATTAATAAGATTGAACTTTTTTCTGTAGAATGTAGCAGTATTCAAACAAAGCAGCGATATAAGATCCCACAATGAATTTCTATAGTCGGCCGTTTCTGTATTAAATTTTTAAGCAATGAGCATAAGCCTGTTTTTGTTCTGTGAATCGTTTGGTATAGGATCTTTGGAGGATTACATCCAATGAATACTGGAGAAAGGTTTTTTTTTTTTTTCATTTCCAGCCTGATCACTTGATTTCAAGTCAAGAATCAAATTGAAGGCCACATTTCTCTTCTAAATAAAAATAGTCCATTTCATCCTAATCCGAAAAGCCCTTAAAAGTAAACGGATAAGGAACTAGTATTAATGTGTTTAACCAGTACAGCGGATAAGAGGGACCGTTGGACGAGAGCTTTGGAATCCGGACTGGACGAGGCCACTTATGGTACAACTGACTCTACTCCTCCCAGGCAGATTATAATTTAAGGCGGGTTGGCTCCTGCAATTGGGCTTTGCACTTAACACTCCCGGGAGTAAATCACGGTTTATCCTTCACACACGGGCGGTGAGTTATGTCCACCATTTTCGGACTCCTTAGCCCAGTCCATCATCGGCCATGATCCTTATCCTCCCTGATCGGCGGCCGAAGATCCTTCTAATGGCTCCTGATGAATATGCTGATGCCTGTAGCCTGCTTTATCGCCGCTATGTAGGGAGCTCGTGTACATCCTTCTTCCGCAGTTGGGGGTTCAAGACTTCATTAAAGATCCTTCATTTCAGCTGTACTTTTTCCTTATCTCAGATCGGAAAAACTATCACGAACTAAATTTACCCCAATACGAACCAAATAAGAATATTTCAGTATTGGCGACCTTTTTTTACAACGTAAAGGTTTTAATTTCAAGCAGGCTATATTGTTTGATGAAGGAAAGATAAATTAATTCAAGTTTGGAGTTGAGAAAGTTACTCCAACAATGCAAAAATGTAGAAAAAACAAAATATTTCTAGTAATAGAATATAACATTTAATATTATAAATATATAACATTTAATACATTGATGAAACAGATTAATTAACTTCGTACATTAAAATTTTATGATTATTTTAATCCTACTGTTCTTTGAAGATGCGAAACATGGATGACCATTCCATTAAAGATGTATCATACGAAATTAGGTTTTGGATAAACGGGCTGCTAAGTTTTTAGGCTAATATTTCGTAATGTTGAATAAATATTGTTTTTATTTTAGAAAACATTGAACCTGGCTTTGGTGTCAACAAATAGAAGAATTAGTTGTCCATTTTCCCCCTTTTAAATGCTTAGCTTATTTTACCTCAGTAAATCATGGAAGAAATGAGACCCATTAGATTGTTTAGTATAATTCAGATCCATTAAGGGCCCGCTTATTATTTTACTTTTTAACTAATCGTGAGTAAAGCTTTTAACTCAAAAATAATGACAACAAAATATGAAAACTTGTCGCAGCTTATTGCAATTTATTTTAGTTGGGAATTTTTTCTGGTGTTTAGACCTTAATTTGTATTTTCAGATTGGACACTTGATCCTGAAACACCCGGTAGATGTATTGAAGACATTAAAAGGAAGGACTTTTAAAAAAACTACCTAATATAAAAAGATAACCTCCTAAAGTAAAAAAAAAATATAAAGGACTGGTTTTATTATTTTTAGAAAATTCTCTAGATGCCAAAAAAAAGTATTGTTTTTCTTAATAGGATACAACTGTTTTAAACCTTCTTCTGTCGATCCATCGAATAATTTTTTTCATAATGTTATGATATTCTTTATAATAGATTGTATTTTCTATTATCATAAATAGTTAACGTAAACCTTCAAGTGTGAAACTAAAGTTCTATTGCTTCTATAAATTTCTCGTAGCGTTTTTCCATATCTCCTTTCCTTGATGTTGAGAAGAAGTAGCAGACTATAAAGCATTCGCCGAAGCAAATAGAATAAAAGAGACACTAATTCTCTAAAATACTCTAATCTGGGACAGCGGCGGCAGTGTTTGAGGACGGAAAGGATTAGGAGCTGTTGAGTGGTGAGTGACGGGGTTGGGACGGACCGCGGGAGGTCATCCTGAGGAAGGACAAAAAGGAAGAGCTAAGTGGCGATAATCGCTTTGAGCCAGCGCTATTAATGACAACATTAATCATCGGATTATAAAGGCACTGGCTGCGGTGGATCCTTTGGTCGATGGCAAACCTCCGGGTTATTTATGTCAATAAAAGGAAAACCGATACGCTCCGATTTATGGTCGCCGCTAATCATGATTAAGTAAATATCACCAGTTATTGTGTTTAACATTCCCCAAGACTTCATTTTCCCCTCGGAGGTTTTATTTGTGGATGAGATTTAGTCTGAGTCATTAGTCATTGATATGATCCCTACGGCTGTCTTATGAGGCACCTGCATCAGGTTGGGGATCCCACTTCGGAATCTGAGTATAGAGCGATCGTAAGAGATCAAAAGTAATAGTCCCAGGGTCTAAGAGGAGAAAACTAGACAAGATGTTTCAGGGTTGTGTTAACTGAAAATATGAATTAATGATCTCAAAACAAAAAAAAAATCCCTAAGAAGATATGTCCGTTAATGATTTGCTGTGGAGAATTCACGTCTAAAGATTTTCATTGTTATGAATTATTTAGATTATAATAAATAAATTAATATGTGTTTCAACAATTTTTTTTTAATGTAAACATTGTCATTCATTTAATTAATTAATTTTTATATATGCTTGTTTGAGAGTGGTTTAGTTTATTCTTAATTTAAAACAATTTTGATTCTTTTTTTTCCTCTCAACTTTTATTCTTTAAACTTTCTCCAACGTTTTGGCCCTCAGGCCATTCTCAAGGATTCCATCTACAAAAAGTTTTATTTTTATATAACAATTACATTATTTCCTTCAACCACAAACTGATTTCTTTGGCCCTACCTTCAATATTGATGTCATTTCTTTTTTAAATCTTAATATTCCAGGCTAATTGCCCTTGTCACATCTTTAAAATAAATTAATCATTAAAATAATATCATAATAACCTCATACAATTTTATTTTTAAATAGATTTCGTACTTACATAACTTTTTCTAAAAAAAATTATATCTTAGATTTAAAACTTTTTTACAAAACACTTTCCTTCCTTCCTTCACTTACATTTAAAACTTAAAAACACAACCTCCCTTCAACAGGTTAGGACTCTGTT